>NW_028319147.1:237500-416060 GCF_062004578.1 Staurois parvus | reverse complement strand
GCTCTGTAAAGTGGAAAGGGCACCAGATATGGCTCTGGAAGGGTGGTAAGGGGCACCAGATATGGCTCTGTAAAGTGGAAAGGGCACCAGATATGGCTCTGTAAGGTGGGAAAGGGCACCAGATATGGCTCTGTAAGGTGGAAAGGGCACCAGATATGGCTCTGGAAGGTGGAAAGGGGCACCAGATATGGCTCTGGAAGGTGGAAAGGATCCCAGATATGGCCCTGTGAAGTGGAAAGGACACCAGATATGGCTCTGTAAGGTGGAAAGGGCACCAGATATGGCTCTGTAAGGTGGAAAGGGCACCAGATATGGCTCTGGAAGGTGGAAAGGGCACCAGATATGGCTCTGGAAGGTGGAAAGGATCCCAGATATGGCCCTGTGAAGTGGAAAGGACACCAGATATGGCCCTGTGAAGTGGAAAGGGCACCAGATATGGCCCTGTAAGGTGGAAAGGGCACCAGATATGGCCCTGTAAGGTGGAAAGGGCACCAGATATGGCTCTGTAAAGTGGAAAGGGCACCAGATATGGCTCTGTAAGGTGGAAAGGGCACCAGATATGGCTCTGGAAGGTGGAAAGGATCCCAGATATGGCTTTGTAAGGTGGAAAGGGCACCAGCTATGGCCCTGTGAAGTGGAAAGGACACCAGATATGGTCCCGTGAAGTGGAAAGGACACCAGATATGGCTCTGTGAAGTGGAAAGGACACCAGATATGGCTCTGTGAAGTGGAAAGGACACCAGATATGGCTCTGTAAAGTGGAAAGGATGCCAGAAATGGCTCTGTGAAGTGGACAGGGCACCAGATATGGTTCTGTAAGGTGGAAAGGGCACCAGATATGGCTCTGTAAAGTAAAAAGGACACCAGATATGACTGAAAGGACACCAGATATGACTGAAAGGGCAGCAGATATGGCTCTGTAAACTAGAAGCAGCACCAGATATGGCTCTGTGAAGTGGAAAGGACACCAGATATGGCTCTGTAAGGTGAAATGGACACCAGATATGCCTCTGTGAAGTGGAAAGGACACCAGATATGGCTCTGTGAAGTGGAAAGGACACCTGATATGGCTCTGTGAAGTGGAAAGGGCACCTGATATGACTGAAAGGGCAGCAGATATGGCTTTGTGAAGGGAAAGCGGCACCAAATATGCATCATTATATTTGTAGTTCTCCTACATCTCCAGAACTCAAGCGACAGAAAACCTCCCCCCCCCCCCCCCCCCACCCCACACACACCATTTGGAATGGTCGAATTTAGTTGATCTCTCTCTGCAGTAGATGGATCAGCGGATGAGCCGGTCACTCCCTTCTCCTCTTACAGGAACAGCCGGACGGCTCTCTGCAGGTTGGGGGGGGGGGGAGGGGGCTGGGGCTCAAGGTCGTGGATGTTGGGGTAATCTAGTATGACCGTGCGATCTTCCTGAGACGCCAGGCGGATCACAGAGATGTCGCCGCTGTGAGGAAAGAGCTGTTACACCGCCACCTTCCAGCGAACCTCCATATAAAAATAGAAACAATTTGTCCTTCGAAAAATCTAATGTTCTATATAAAGGAGTCAGGATCTCCTTCTAAGAAAGAAAGATGCTGAAATGACTCTGATCAGTGTGCAAATCTGGTACCCGACACCCTCACAAACTATGTGCCCCTCCCCCTTCATCCCCGCACTGCATCCTGGTACTGATAGCTGAGCTCATGCACCCGCTGTGCCCATTATGAGGGGTTCCCACCATCCCTGTGCTGAGTTCCCGGGTCTGTACACCCGCTGTGCCCATTATGAGGGGTTACCACCATCCCTGTGCCGAGTTCCCGGGTCTGTACACCCGCTGTGCCCATTATGAGGGGTTACCACCATCCCTGTGCTGAGTTCCCGGGTCTGTACGCCCGCTGCTCCCATTATGAGGGGTTCCCACCATCCCTGTGCTGAGTTCCCGGGTCTGTACGCCCGCTGTGCCCATTATGAGGGGTTCCCACCATCCCATGCATCTAAAATAAGGAGCAGGTCAATGGTCTAATAAAATCAGAATTTATTGGTCTCCAGCTAGAAACACAACAGCAGGTCTTGTCTGTGACCATAAGAGGGCGCTGTGCACCCCCTCTCAGCCCCCTCCCCCCCCCCGCCTCTTACGGGTCTCATTATAAGACCATTAGCCCGGTAACTCCTGATTTCTATCACCAGAAATAATTACATTTATGGGGCCGCCCTAGGCGATCGTCTTTTGCCTTTGCGCCTTAATTCAATGAAAAGACAATCGGCCAATCATATCAGCTTTTATAGATTCTCTTCATCCACATAGGAAGACTTTTCGTCCTTTTGTATAAAAAAAAAATAAAAAAAATTGTAATTTCACTGATTGGCCGTTTTTTATGAAATTTGGGGCCGTAGCACGTCGAGTGCAACACAACAGGGAGCTGAAGTTTAATCCGCTTGTATTTTGCCTTTTTGCATTTATGATGTCACCACTGGGTCTCTGTGCTTCTCTATGCAACGCAGGCAGATCATGGCTGGTTGGAGGGGTTGTACATAGCTGCCTTAAAACATCACAGCAGCCTTTAATGTTTTTCTAAATCCAATATTGTTTTCTGTTTTGGATGGAGCAACCTCTGTTCTACTGAAAATACAACATTCAGGATCAACCAGACGACTACAACGCCCTGAAAACGAAGCTTTGGGTTCCTCCTTTCATTTTTTTCCACCCGGTGACTTCGCCCGTTCCTTCACATAAAGCTCTCCACGATTTTGCGCTTGCAGTGTTCGCATTTCCCTGAATGGAGGCCCACACTGGTGACCTCCAGGTCGAACTTACACGAGCCCCCCGAAGCCCCCGCCGACCTCTTCAGGGGCACGGCGGCTGTGGAGATGCGGAAGGACCCGGTGCCCAGCGAGGTCGCATCAGCGTCCTTTCCCTGAGTGGCGCACCTGCAGACGCGTCGTATTTCCCGGCGGAAGTGGATGGTGAAGAGGCCGTAGATGATGGGGGTCGAGGCACGCGTTGAAAAGGCCAAAGAGGAAGAGGATGTGGCTGAGGGATGGAGGAACCCTTCGACTAGTCAGCATCTCCGGGGAGAACCAGTACCAGATCCCAAGGAGGTAGTACGGCGTCCAGCACACGATGAACGTCAAGACGATGACCAACGACATCTTGAAAGTCCTCATCCGAGCCCGCGGGATGTTGTTGTAGGAGCGCCGGAGGTTGACTTCTCTGGAGGAAACTGGAAGAAAGAACACGTTAATGGACCACCAGGAAGTTGGTGGTTGGGTTTGGTTGGGTTGGGTGTGGTTGGATTTGGTTGGGTTGGGTGTGGTTGGGTTTGGTTGGGTTGGGTGTGGTTGGGTTTGGTTGGGTTGGGTGTGGTTGGGTTTGGTTGGGTTGGGTGTGGTTGGGTTTGGTTGGGTGTGGTTGGGTTGGGTTTAACCAAATGGTCATTCATGGAAGAACAAGTCCTAGAGAGGGAGAGGAGCCACCAAAGCCTGACTCAACTGATCATGATCTGTCCTGGCGCCAACATGGCAGCGTACATATGGATTGGCACCAGGTGAGAAAAATTAAGGGAAGTATTTGACAGAATTTTCCATTATCTACTTGGTACTTCAGGAGACTTACAACAACCAATCTACATCGTCCTGCTGCAACATTGTATTACTATTGGCTGTCATTGATCATGTGACATCCTCAGAACTCTATTCCTCATTACTACTGGCTCTCATGGATCACAGGACATCCTCAAACCACCGGTTTCCTTTACTATTGGCTGTCAATGATCACATGACATCTTCACATGTGCAGCTTTCATTACTATTGGCTGTCAATGATCATGTGACATCCTCAAATCACCGGTTTCCACTACTATTGGCTGTCAGTGATCACATGAGACATCCCCACATGGGCAGCATTCATTACTATTGGCTGTCAGTGATCACATGACATCCTCAAACCACTTGTTTCCATTACTATTGGCTGTCAGTGATCACATGAGACATCCCCACATGGGCAGTTTCCATTACTATAGGCTGTCAGTGATCACATAACATCCCCACATGGGCAGCTTTCATTACTATTGGCTGTCATTGATCACATGACATCCTCAAACCACCTATTTGCATTACAATTGGCTGCCAATGATCACATGACATCCCTACATGGGCAGCTTTCATTACTATTGGCTGTCAATGATCACATAATAGCCTAACACATGGCCATATTTAATTACGATTGGCTATGACTGATCACATGACATCCTCACACCTCCTGCTTTCATTACTATTGGCTATCAGTAATCACATGACTTCCTCACATCACCAGTTTTCACTACACTGGCTCTGAGTAATCACATGACATCCTCACACCACCAATCATTACTATTGGTGGTCAATGATCACATGATATCCTCGGGCCACCAGTAATCATTACTATTGGTGGTCAATGATCACATGATATCCTCGGGCCACCAGTAGTCATTACAATTGGCTGTCAATGGTCACATGACACCCTCAGGTCGCCAGTTGTCACTACAGTGGCTCTGAGTAATCGTGACATCCTCAGGCCACCAGCAGTCATTACTATTGGCGGTCAATGATCACATGACATCCTCAGCCTGCCGGCTTTGACTACATGGGCTCTGAGTGATCATGTGACATCCCCACACCACCATCAGTTATTGCTATTGGCTGTGCATGATCACGTGACACCACACTAAGCTGATGTCACATTTCACAGCTGGAGGTGCCACCCCCCCCCCCCCCCCCTCACCTTCAGCCTTCTTCATCTTGCGGGAGATCTCCACCAGGATTCGTCCGTAGCAAAAGACCATGATGAGGAGCGGGAGGAGGAAGAGGCAGCAGAAGGTGAACATGTTGTAAAGGGTCTCCAACCAGTGGGCCTGAAAGCTGCCCACCGTGCAACACTGGACGGAGTGGACTGGCTGTGACCGGCTCACCGCGTGGAACACAAACAGCTGCGGGAGAAAAGCATATTTACCTGGAGGCACTGAAAACGTCTTACCAATGTTGCCACCAATATGGGGACTTTTATCTGGCAAAGGTTTTGTAAAATGATGTGGGGGGTCCTGTGTGACCCCTTCCTCCGACACCACCCACGCTGTGCAAGGTGAAACCTCCCCTCAGTGCAATTACGTACCACTGTCCTGCCTGGAGACCCATCGTGGTCCACCTCCCCTCCCCTCAGTGCAATTACGTACCACTGTCCTGCCTCGGGACCCATCGTGGTCCACCTCCCCTCCCCTCAGTGCAATTACATACCACTGTCCTGCCTGGGGACCCATCGTGGTCCACCTCCCCTCCCCTCAGTGCAATTACGTACCACTGTCCTGCCTAGGGACCCATCGTGGTCCACCTCCAAATGAGGGCTTTAGTTAAAGAAAACCTGTACTGTGTCTATACAGGTCGAAGGAAGAGAACCACCACCTGTACCACCCACCCACCTTGCCTTTACACTGCCAACCACGAGGAGTGAAGATAATCCCTGGCCTCCTACACGACAATAGTGGTGCTTGCCCACTGGTGTCACATGGGACTAGGAACATAGTCCTCGGCCCTGTCTAACCTCCCAGTTACAAGGAGAAGGTAACTCTCTCTTTTCATCCAGAGGCCAAATAGAAGCCAAGGGCGGGTCAGCTACAGAAGGGAACCAACCAGTTTTTATGCCCTTTACGGGAGGAAGCACATATTCACTTTGAGGTTAGAGTTAGAGTTAGACTAAAGTAAGGGGTTAAGGTTAAAGCCAAGCTCCAGCCGTCGATTTGCCTTCTTGTCCCAGTGATACCTGACCACTCCACCTCCATCTTCTCTAATGGAGCCCCAAGTAGCAGGAAAAACCTGACAGAGGTTCAACCCCTTCCCCTTTTCATCCAAAACTACATAAAGCATTTTGGCTGCCTGTACACTTTAAACAGTGGAGTCCTTACAGTATGGTGCCTTCAGTCAGCCCCCAAAATGAGACACTGCTCGGAAGACGTTATATGTGACGAAACGCGTAGGGAGGAGCTGACTTTTGTAACATCGCTTCTCGATACCTGTCTGAGTCCCAGGACTGGCTTTATTATATTGCAAGTGTTTTTGTTTCTACCTCTCTATGTGGAATATTTTCATGAAATTGTAGCGCACTCTGTGGCTTCCCCAGTTCTTTTTCGATGGTATGGTGGAGTCTCGGAGCCCATTCCAGAGTAGAGTCATACTGCTCTGGGTGGGATCTCATATATACAGGTGCATTTTGACTTCTCTAACCTACCGAGTCAATATAACAGTGGAGTCCTTAGAGTATGGTGCCTTCAGTCCGCCACCAAAATGAGACACTGCTTGGAAGACGTTATATGCGACGAAACGCGTAGGGAGGAGATGACATTAGTCGCTTCTCGATACCTGTCTGAGTCCCAGGACTGGCTTTGTCATATTGCAAGCGTTTTAGTTTCTACCTCTCTATGTGGAATATTTTTATGAAATTGTAGTGATCGGTTTTACACTCTGTGGCTTCCCCAGTTCTTTTTCGATGGTATGGTGGAGTCTCGGAGCCCATTCCAGAGGAGGGTCATACTGCTCTGGGTGGGATCTCATATATACAGGTGCCTTTTGACTTCTCTAACCTACCAAGTCAATATAACAGTGGAGTCCTTAGAGTATGGTACCTTCAGTCTGCCACCAAAATGAGACACTGCTCGGAAGACGTTATATGTGACGAAACGCGTAGGGAGGAGATGACATTAGTCGCTTCTCGATACCTGTCTGAGTCCCAGGACTGGCTTTATCATATTGCAAGCGTTTTAGTTTCTACCTCTCTATGTGGAATATTTTCATGAAATTGTAGTGATCGGTTTTACACTCTGTGGCTTCCCCAGTTCTTTTTCGATGGTATGGTGGCGTCTCGGAGCCCATTCCACAGGAGGGTCATACTGCTCTGGGTGGGATCACATATATACAGGTGCCTTTTGACTTCTCTAACCTACAGAGTCAATATACTGTATTTAAACTAAATGAGATACCAACCTACCTGTGGAGTAGCCAAGAGTAGACTTAGCGTCCAGGCTACTGACAACATGGCCTTGTTTTTCTTTTTTGCATCTCCTATGCCCAACGGGTTCAAGATGGCGGCGTGCCGGTCAAGGCTGATCACCACGGTAACAAAGGCTGAAGAGTACATGGCCACCAACTTGAGGAACATGAGAATCCGGCAGGCCACATCACCGGCATACCACTGGACAGTGACGTTCCACACCGCATCTAGAGGCATCACCACGAAGGTGATCAACAGATCGGCCGCCACCAGGTTGATGATGAGGATGCGGATGTGCGATTTTTTTCGGTACTTATAGGTGATGGTCCACAGAGTGGCCATGTTAAAACAGGCAGAGGAAATGAAGAGGACGCAGGTGATGGCCACCCGGACCTTGGCAGCGGTGGAGAAGGTGGGAAGCACAAAGTGGTCTTCATTAAGGAAAGTTATATTAGGTCCGTGCGGTTTCTCAAACCCGTTGGCTTGGATGCAGCTGAGGTTAAAGCCTTTGAAGGAGCAGAGCCCCGGAGGAGCGGCCTCTCCATCTCCCATAAGTTGGTCACTAGCGTTCATCTTGAGTTCATGGTCAAGTATGTCCCACTTGGCAGAAGATATGGTCATCATCAATGCCAGACCCAAGTCAAGAGGACCTGTAGTGGAAAGGTTAGAGGGCACTCAGAGGTTGTACCACTCTACCAAGCATCGTAGAAAGAACGTTTTAGAAAGTTTGGTAACGGGAGAACAATATAGTCTACATAAATATTTCTCTTCCTTTCTGACGGCATCTTAGGTGCTTCTAGTTGTTCACTCTTCCTGGAGCAAATGAGCCGAAACGACTGCCAATCGTCACCTCCAAAACAAGAACTTCATCCAACCGATTTCATCCAGAAAATCCAACTCAGTTGTCGAAAGGTCCTCCTCAACCAACATCTTCTCAAGGACAGCCGGAGATAATACCCAACATGTTCAGAAGAATACAATCAAAATGAAGGTCTACAAGTTGGTCTGCTCCCGGCTTTCCTGCTGGAGTGACCGAGTTCGAGGACCTCTGGTTCCAGCGATCACTTCTGAAAAGAACCAAATACTGTGTTAATATATAACCATGGAACAAGCTCTGCCAACTTTGCAGGAGGTAGATGGGAGGAAACGATGTTCTGCAGATCTCTAGAGAGGCCACTGAGGGAATAAATTGCAAACTATATCGGTATGGATCTGTCAGGAGGGGGATGGGACGGAGCGATGTTCTGCAGA
Organism: Staurois parvus; assembly: GCF_062004578.1. Lineage (NCBI taxonomy): Eukaryota > Metazoa > Chordata > Amphibia > Anura > Ranidae > Staurois > Staurois parvus. The sequence goes on along the minus strand of NW_028319147.1, from coordinate 407,803 downwards.
TCTCTAGAGAGGCCACTGAGGGAATAAATTGCAAACTATATCGGTATGGATCTGTCAGGAGGGGGATGGGATGGAGTGATGTTCTGCAGATCTCTAGAGAGGTCAGTGATTAACAGGGGTGGACTGACAACTCATGGGGCCCCGGGCAATAGGGGATCATGGGGCCCCTGTGTCCTTGCCCAAACTCAAAAAAGCCTATGAAAAAGGTACCAGGGGCATCTCATGGGGCCCCCTACTGACCCCGGGCCCTCGGGCAGTGCTGAGTTTCCAAATGGTCAGTCTGCCCCTGGTGATTAAATAATCTTCAGAATATATCAGTATGGATCTGTCAGGAGGGAGCGATGTTCTGCAGATCTCTAGAGAGCTCAGTGATGGAATAAATTGCAAAATATATTGATATGGATCTGTGAGGAGGGCGATAGGATGGAGCGATGTTCTGCAGATCTCAAGAGGGATCAGTGATGGAATAATCTGCAGAATATATCAGTATAGATCTGTCAGGAGGGGGATGGGACGGAGCGATGTTCTGCAGATCTCTAGAGAGCTCAGTGATGGAATAATCTGCAGAATATATCAGTATGGATCTTTAGGGACAGCGATGAGATGGAGCGATGTTCTGCAGATCTCTAGAGAGATCAGAGATGGAATAATCTGCAGAATATATCAATATGGATCTGTCAGGATGGCGATGAGACGGAGCGATGTTCTGCAGATCTCTAGAGAGCTCAGTGATGGAATAATCTTCAGAATATATCAGTATGGATCTTTAGGGACAGCGATGAGACGGAGCGATGTTCTGCAGATCTCTAGAGAGATCAGAGATGGAATAATCTGCAGAATATATCAATATGGATCTGTCAGGATGGCGATGACACGGAGCGATGTTCTGCAGATGTCTAGAGGGATCAGTAATGGGATAATGTTTATATCTTGGCTGGTGAGGAGATCTGGTTCGTTCTCCCGTTACAAGATCGATCTGTCCTGTGAAGTTGAGTATCTGATCATTTATTTATGAAGTAATGGAGCGCGGGGAGCGCGGGGAGCGCTCCGGTTGGGTGGCGGTGTGTGGGGGGGGGGGGCGCTAATCTGCTCTTGTTATTGTCTGATCACCTGTGAAGTATTTATCCTGATCATTCGGTGTCGTCTGAGGGAAATGAAGACGTTTCATGACCTATCAGTGCGTCAGATGAGACGTTTTGGTGACAAATAAAAGACGAGTCATGCAGCCACGTCTGACCGCCTCCCACACACAGGACGATCCCGGTGCAAAGTTTCCAGGATCTGATCAGTCTGGCCGTTCGATGACTCGATATCTACGGCTGGAATCTCAGTTGGACGAGGTGGAAGCAGGGGCGGACTGACAACTTATTGGCCCCCCGGGCAATAGGAGATCATGGGGCCCCTGTGTCCTTGCCCAAACTCAAAAAAGCCTATGAAAAAGGTACCAGGGGCATCTCATGGGGCCCCCTACTGACCCCGAGCCCTCGGGCAGTGCCCGAGTTTCCAAATGGTCAGTCCGCCCCTGGGTGGAAGATCCTTTTATTTCTTGCGTTTGATACATTGTCAACGCTACCAGCCCCAGACCCCTCATGGTTTTTCTTTTGTAGGTTTTTTTTTTTAATTCAGCATACCTGGCACCCATTGGACCCAATCTAGCTCACCATCATGTAAAAAAAAATTCAGCTCTGGGTGTAATCTGAGCTTCAGTTATCCGGTTCTACTTTTTTTGCAGCAATGCAGTTAGGATTAGCTCAGTTAACGCCTAAAAGGAGCTTAGGGTGCCATCTGCTGGATGAACAGCTTTCCAGATTATGGAAGAGCTCACACTTACTGAACTAAAATATATATTTTTAAGTCCTGACCATAATAAATACGGCAATGGAGCAGAATGGGAATAATAGTACTCACTGATGACACGCTGTACTCTCACAGGATTCGGATCGGACAGCAACTTCGGGATTCTTCCGCTTCTTCACCGGCTCTGCACCTTCGCCTGTATAGGAAGCCCTTGGTGGGGGTGGGATAGCTGTGGTGGTGGGATAGCAGTAGAGGTGGGATTAGTGGCGGTGGGATAGCAGTGGTGGAGGGATAGCGGTAGTAGTGGGATAGCAGTGGTGGGATTACAGTGGTGGTGGGATTGGTGGTGGTGGTGGGATAGTGGTGGTGGGATTGGTGGTGGTGGGATAGTGGTGGTGGGATAGCAGTGGTGGTGGGATAGCGGTAGTCGTGGGATATCGGTGACGATGGGATATCGGTGGTGGTGGGATAGCAGTGGTGGTGGGATATCAGTGACGGTGGGGTATCGGTGACGGTGGGATAGCAGCAGCGGTGGGATTACAGCGGTGATGGAATATCGGTGGCAGTGATGGTGGGATAGTGGGGGTGGTTGGATAGAGGTGACGGTTGGATAGTGGAGGTGGTTGTATAGTGGCGGTGGGATATCGGTGGCTGTAGGATAGCGGCGGCGGTGGGATATCGGTGATGATGGGATAGCGGTGGCAGTGATGATGGGATAGCGGTGGCGGTGGGATAGTGGAGGTGGTTGGATAGTGGCGGTGGTTGGATAGTGGCGGTGGGATATCGGTGGCTGTAGGATAGCGGTGGCGGTGGGATAGAGGTGACGGTTGGATAGCGGTGGCGGTGGGATATCGGTGGCTGTAGGATAGCGGCGGCGGGGGGATAGTGGAGGTGGTTGGATAGTGGCGGTGGGATATCGGTGGCTGTAGGATAGCGGCGGCGGTGGGATAGTGGAGGTGGTTGGATAGTGGCGGTGGGATATCGGTGGCTGTAGGATAGCGGCGGCGGTGGGATATCGGTGGCTGTAGGATAGCGGCGGCGGTGGGATAGTGGAGGTGGTTGGATAGTGGCGGTGGGATATCGGTGGCTGTAGGATAGCGGCGGCGGTGGGATAGTGGAGGTGGTTGGATAGTGGCGGTGGGATATCGGTGGCTGTAGGATAGCGGCGGCGGTGGGATATCGGTGGCTGTAGGATAGCGGCGGCGGTGGGATATCGGTGATGATGGGATAGCGGTGGCTCCTGCTGCGAAGTCTTGCTGCAGAGGTCCCGTTCAGGAACTGTCGGAGGTGATGACTTTTGGGTGCCAAGTTCTGTACCTGATTTTTTTTCTCTGCACTGACAGTTCACTCTTCAGGTAAATCTTTGGAGAAATCCTCCGACGTCCTCTGGTCCCGGCGGCGGAGGAATCGTCTCGGACGCAGCCTGCAGTCTCCCCCCCATAGAGGTCATTCACTCATTGCAGATGTGCGCTGAGACTCCTCTTCTTGTGCTGGAGAGACCCCCGACTCCCCTCAGTGCTGCAGCCGAGGACACCGTCACCTTTCCCTCTCCACACCAGCTGCTTCTGTATTCCCCCCGGCGTCCCCGTGACACATCGCTCTGCAGATCCTACGTGGGCTCCGGGAACTGAGATCGTCTGAAAACGCTGCAGAGAACTCAAGGAGCGAATGGATTTGCAGCGGAGTCCCCCCCCCCTCCTATAAATAGACTGCAGATCTCCCCCCCCCTCCCCGTACCAATAGCAGACTATTCTATTCCTGACACCCATAGGAGTTATTACACCCGGCGTGACGTCATAAACCGACTCCGACAGGACGGGGGACGCCGGATCCATCACTACAACAGAGTGTGAGCTCCTGGGAGCCGGGGGCCACTTCCTGTTGTATCCAAATAATTACATTACATTCATTATCCTTCTGTGCGTGTGACCCCTCCCTAGAGATCTGCAGAACATCGCTCCCTCCCATCCCCCTCCTGACAGATCCATATTGATATATTCTGCAGATTATCCCATCACTGACCTCCCTAGAGATCTGCAGAACATCGCTCCCTCCCGTCCCCTCCCTAGAGATCTGCAGAACATCGCTCCCTCCCATCCCCCTCCTGACAGATCCATACTGATATATTCTGCAGATTATCCCATCACTGACCTCCCTAGAGATCTGCAGAACATCGCTCCCTCCCCTCCCCCTCCTGACAGATCCATACTGATATATTCTGCAGATTATCCCATCACTGACCTCTCTAGAGATCTGCAGAACATCGCTCCCTCCCGTCCCCTCCCTAGAGATCTGCAGAACATCGCTCCCTCCCATCCCCCTCCTGACAGATCCATACTGATATATTCTGCAGATTATCCCATCACTGACCTCTCTAGAGATCTGCAGAACATCGCTCCCTCCCGTCCCCTCCCTAGAGATCTGCAGAACATCGCTCCCTCCCGTCCCCTCCCTAGAGATCTGCAGAACATCGCTCCCTCCCATCCCCCTCCTGACAGATCCATACTGATATATTCTGCAGATTATCCCACCACAGACCCCTCTATGGACCTATTATTTTGGGGTCACACAGTCTCGGTACAGATGAGGGGGATTCTGGGATTCCTTCACCTTTCTCTGATGTGGAATACAATGAAGATAAATGTTGTCACCCGAATGGGGGAAATGCAGCAATAAAGGGTCACTAACTGTTCAATGAGACAAAAGACAAAAGGGAAATGAGGAGCTGAATGGAGGTTCATGGAGAGGTAATGTTCAACTGGAAGATGGAAATGTAAAGTGAGTGGACCAATCATCAGATTTCCTCCTCCTTCTGCAAAGTTACAATGTACAGTCTGATCCCTGGGGGAGGGGAGACTGAGGAAATGCCTCCTCCTCCTTCTACAAAGTTACAATGTACAGTCTGATCACTGGGGGGAGGGGAGACTGAGGAAATGCCTCCTTCTACAAAGTTACAATGTACAGTCTGATCACCGGGGGAGGGGACGACTTTTTAATGATGAAAGGTGAAAATCCAGCCAGCGTGTTCCCTGGTTCTGGCCCATCCCCCCCCCCCCCCCCCACCACCACCACCACACACACACCTTGGTGCAGCGCAGAGATTGAAGCTGCACATCGGAAAATGCAACTTTTTTTTCCTTTCCATTTCTGTGCAGAGATCAGATCGCACGCCGGGGTCACGCAGCGCGTCTCAATACACCACGGGGGAAGATTTGTTTGCTGCAATTAATGGTGCGTCTAATAGCTCCGGAGATCTCAAGAGTGTGAAATGTAGACGATCGTCCGCGGACGTAGCCGGGGGGGAGGTGGATCGTTCCACAAAGCGCTTGGCCGAATTTAACCCAAACTATTCATTACAAAGGATTTTTTTTTTTTAAATAGTCATATTATGGCATCATTATTATCCCGGCTACGACCCGATCCTTTGTACTCCGACTTTGGGGTCCTTTGCACACAGGGGTGCCGTGCGTCCCTCCTGGCATTTTAGTGTACATGGGAGGCACAGGGGCCTCGTCCAGCCCTGCAGCCTGTGAAAGTCTATGGCAGGATACGGCTGGATGGGGCCGAACATTGTACTGAGGGATGCGTTTAGGACCCCATGTGTTCAGGGGTGAAGGTCGGAGATGCAGGCACAACACTCACAGTGCATTCAAGAGCAGTCTATACTGCAGTACATGGAGAGTAAACGATGGCTCCCTACATGAGAGGTGACACCTCAACTGACCGAAGGGGAGTATAAAACAGTTCAGTCTCGTTTTTTTTCTTCTCAAAATCAGAGCTAATCGGATCAAGACTCCACTTTTTACTTCCGTTTTCATATCCATTGACATCCGTTTTCCATCCATTGACATCTATTTTCCAACCGTTGACATCTGTTTTCCATCCGTTTTTCATCCATTGACATCCATTTTTCATCCATTGACATCCGTTTCCCAACCGTTGACATCTGTTTTTCATCCATTGACATCCGTGTTCCATCCATTTTTCATCCGTTTTCCAATCTGTTGACACTTACGTTTTCCATCTCTTAACATCCTTTTTCCAATCTGTTGACATCTGTTTTCCATCCATGGTCATCCGTTTTCCATCTGTTGACATCCGTTTTCCATCCATGGTCATCCATTTTCCATCTGTTGACATCCGTTTTCCATCCATGGTCATCTGTTTTCCCATCTGTTGACATCCGTTTTCCATCCACTGACATCCATTTTCCATCCGTTGACATCCATTTTCCATCCGTTGACATCCATTTTTCATCCATTTTCCATCCACTGACATCCATTTTCCATCCGTTGACATTCATTTTCCATCTGTTGACATTCATTTTCCATCCGTTTTCCACCCACTGACATCCATTTTTCATCCACTGACATCCATTTTCCATCCATTGACATCCATTTTCTATCCATTGACATCCATTTTCCATCATTTGACATCCATTTTCCATCCACTGACATCCATTTTCCATCCACTGACATCCATTTTCCATCCATTGACATCCATTTTCCATCATTTGACATCCATTTCCCATCCATTGACATCCATTTTCCATCTGTTGACATCCATATATAGCAGTGTGCAGAGGATTCTTTTGGAATTTCTAGAGGTAAACAAGCAGGTCACCCTGGTGGATGACGCAGCTCACCCAAGGTGCAGGGTCTAAATAATGACCGGTATTCACCAGAGTGCCTGATGGTGGAGATGGGTTTTGCTACATGTTAGTACCAGGTCCAAGGGCGGACTAACCATATGGAAACTCAGGCACTGCCTGAGGGCCCGGGGTCAGTAGGGGGCCCCATGAGATGCCCCTAGTACCATTTCCCATCTGTTGACATCCGTTTTCCATCCATGGTCATCCGTTTTCCATCTGTTGACATCCGTTTTCCATCCATGGTCATCCGTTTTCCATCTGTTGACATCCGTTTTCCATCCATGGTCATCTGTTTTCCCATCTGTTGACATCCGTTTTCCATCCACTGACATCCATTTTTCATCCATTTTCCATCCACTGACATCCATTTTCCATCCGTTGACATTCATTTTCCATCTGTTGACATTCATTTTCCATCCGTTTTCCACCCACTGACATCCATTTTTCATCCACTGACATCCATTTTCCATCCATTGACATCCATTTTCTATCCATTGACATCCATTTTCCATCATTTGACATCCATTTTCCATCCACTGACATCCATTTTCCATCCACTGACATCCATTTTCCATCCATTGACATCCATTTTCCATCATTTGACATCCATTTCCCATCCATTGACATCCATTTTCCATCTGTTGACATCCATATATAGCAGTGTGCAGAGGATTCTTTTGGAATTTCTAGAGGTAAACAAGCAGGTCACCCTGGTGGATGACGCAGCTCACCCAAGGTGCAGGGTCTAAATAATGACCGGTATTCACCAGAGTGCCTGATGGTGGAGATGGGTTTTGCTACATGTTAGTACCAGGTCCAAGGGCGGACTAACCATATGGAAACTCAGGCACTGCCTGAGGGCCCGGGGTCAGTAGGGGGCCCCATGAGATGCCCCTAGTACCTTTTTCATAGGCTTTTTTAAGTTTGGGCAAGGACACAAGGGCCCCATGATCCCCTATTGCCCGGGGGCCCCATGAGTTGTCAGTCCGCCCCTGACCAGGTCGCAGTCCTCCGGACCCACCAGGAGGTAATCAAGGTGGGGTCCAGTAGCAGGTATGACAGGTAGGGATCGAGCAGAAGCATGGTCAGTAAAAGAGCCAATGGTCGGAAACAAGTGGTTGCAGGCTGGGATTAAGCAGAAGCATAGTCAAGGAACAAGCCACAGGTCCGTAACAAGTGGTTGCAGGCTGGGATCAAGCAGAAGTGTCGTCGAGGAACAAGCGGATTGTCCGTAACAAGTGGTTGCAGGTTGGGATGAAGCAGAAGCATAGGCAAGGAGGAAGCCTAAGGTCCGTAACAAATGGTTGCAGGCTGCGATCAAGCGAAAGCGTAGTCAAGGAGCAAGCCAAAGGTCCATAGCAAGTGGTTGCAGGCTGGGATCAAGCGGAAGTGTCGTCAAGGAACAAGCCAAATGTCGGTAACAAGTGGCTGAGGGTTGGGATCAAGCAAAAGCGTGGTCAAGGAACACGCCAAAGGTTGGTAACAAGTGGTTGCAGGTTGGGATCAAGCAGAAGCATAGTCAAGGAGCAAGCCTAAGGTCCGCAACAAGTGGTTGCAGGCTGGGATCAGGCGGAAGTGTCGTCAACGAACAAGCCAAATGTCGGTAACAAGTGGTTGCAGGTTGGGATGAAGCAAAAGCGTGGTCAAGGAACACACCAAAGGTTGGTAACAAGTGGTTGCAGGTTGGGATCAAGCAGAAGCGTAGTCAAGGAATAAGCCAAATGTCAGTAACAAGTGGCTGCAGGCTGGGATCAAGCGGAAGTGTCGTCAAGGAACAAGCCAAATGTTGGTAACAAGTGGTTGCAGGTTGGGATGAAGCAAAAGCGTGGTCAAGGAACACACCAAAGGTTGGTAACAAGTGGTTGCAGGTTGGGATCAAGCAGAAGCATAGTCAAGGAACAAGCCAAATGTCAGTAACAAGTGGCTGCAGGCTGGGATCAAGCGGAAGTGTCGTCAAGGAACAAGCCAAATGTTGGTAACAAGTGGTTGCAGGTTGGGATGAAGCAAAAGCGTGGTCAAGGAACACACCAAAGGTTGGTAACAAGTGGTTGCAGGTTGGGATCAAGCAGAAGCATAGTCAAGGAACAAGCCAAATGTCAGTAACAAGTGGCTGCAGGCTGGGATCAGGTGGAAGTGTCGTCAAGGAACAAGACAAAGGTCCGTAACAGGTGGTTGCAGGCTGGGATCAAGCAGAAGTGATGCCAGGAACAAGCCACAGGTCCGTAACAAGTGGTTGCAATTTAGGATCAAGTAGAAGCGTAGTCAAGGAACAAATCCAGACATCAGTAACAAGTGGTTGCAGGTTGGGATCAAGCAGAAGCGTAGTCGAGGAACAATCCAAAGGTGGGTAACAGATGCAGACGGCAGCAGGAGTGACAAGAGTGAGATATTGGCTGGAGAGAGCATGATAATCTGGCAAACAGGAAGGTCAAAGGCACCTTAAGAGGAAGTTCTTGGGTGCAGCAAAGTGTTTGAGGTTCATGAGAAACAAGACACAAAGCAAGGTTGTCTAAGGAATAAGACCGGGAACTGTCCAACGTTTCAGGTGGCTCAGCAAGAAGAGATACTACCAGACTCAGCAGAGGTCGTAGGTTCAGACCCAGGTCCTGACACCGGCGGGAAAACCCAACACGGCTTCTGTCCTTCCCAAGGGCGGACTGACCATTTGGAAACTCGGGCACTGCCCAAGGGCCCGGGGTCAGTAGGGGACCCCATGAGATGCCCCTGGTACCTTTTTCATAGGCGTTTTTGAGTTTGGGCAAGGACACAGGGGCCCCATGAGATGCCCCTGGTACCTTTCATAGGCTTTTTTGGGTGTGGTTTGAGTTTGGAGCGAGGACACAGGGGCCCCATGATCCCCTATTGCCCTGGGGCCCCATGAGTTGTCAGTCCGCCCCTGGTCCCTCCCTTGCTCCAATCAAACGTTTTTATTTGATATACACTTTAATATTGCCCATGTGGGTCAGCCTCTACTTATCATGATTGACTTGGACTGGGAATTTCCATTCTTTTTTGAACCAAGTCTCCCAGCCCCCGAGCGTCCATCGGATTGGTTTACATACCTTTCAGTGCATCTTTATGTACACTCAGGAGCTTGGAGACAGCGGCACAGAAAAGACTGCTGCGATCATCCAATCACGTGCAAAGCAAAATCCGGCTCACGATTCAAGGCGAACGCACCCTGACTTATCTATGCGAACATTTTCCACCGCAATTCAACTCCCAGTGGCAGCCGGACCCCCTCCCCCCCCCCCCTAGGGTCTGACAAAGGAACCAAACCACAGGGAGCCGATGTCACAGCATTCCCGTAAATGAATTTGGCGCTGCCCAGGACGGTTTGCCGCCAGATGCGTCATTGGGAAGACAGAAGGTTTACACATCGCCATTAATAATCGCTGACAAGTTTCTCCGGCCAACTCCATTAGCGAGATTGATTTTTCAGTTCAGGTTGTTACGAATCCTCTGAGCCGAGAGGTTAAAAGCAAGTGTGTTAACGCCCCCCCCCCCGTACGCGTTGCGCCCCCCTCATACAGAGCCCCTCTCAGACGGATGAAAGCCAGCAGGCGGGCTCACACGTCGCAGATCGTCGGCGAGGAGGGGGGGCGCTAACACTTTCTCATAACAGCACAATAAAACTGAAGAGCAAAACCCATTAAGCAGCGATTACCCGCCCGGGAACGCCGTATAATACGGATATAACCATCGGAAATTTATGAAGGATCCCGCCGAGCGCTATTAACACGGAACACGCGAGCCGATATCCGCCATATTCCTGCGTCTACAAATCCCAAACTGCCAGCTACAAGGGCAGAAGTTCCAATTTTAGCTGCTGTGAGCGTCACTCGAAATCCTTATAGCTCTGACATATACCGCGGCGCTGTACAGAGAACACTGATCCAGTCACATCAGTCTCTGTACCAGAGGAGCTTACACTCTAATATCCCCTCACCTCCAGTCACATCAGTCTCTGTACCAGAGGAGCTGACACTCTAATGTCCCCTCCCCCCCAGTCACATCAGTCTCTGTACCAGAGGAGCTGACGCTCTAATGTCCCCTCCCCCCAGTCACATCAGTCTCTGTACCAGAGGAGCTGACGCTCTAATGTCCCCTCCCCCACAGTCCCATCAGTCTCTGTACCAGAGGAGCTGACACTCTAATGTCCCCTCCCCCACAGTCACATTAGTCTCTGTACCAGAGGAGCTTACACTCTAATGTCCCCTCCCCCACAGTCACATCAGTCTCTGTACCAGAGGAGCTGACGCTCTAATGTCCCCTCCCCCCCAGTCACATCAGTCTCTGTACCAGAGGAGCTTACACTCTAATGTCCCCTCCCCCACAGTCACATTAGTCTCTGTACCAGAGGAGCTTACACTCTAATGTCCCCTCCCCCGCAGTCCCATCTGTCTCTGTACCAGAGGAGCTTACGCTCTAATGTCCCCACCCCCACAGTCACATCTGTCTCTGTACCAGAGGAGCTTACAATCTAATGTCCCCTCCCCCCAGTCACATCTGTCTCTGTACCAGAGGAGCTTACGCTCTAATGTCCCCTCCCCCACAGTCCCATCAGTCTCTGTACCAGAGGAGCTTACACTCTAATGTCCCCTCCCCCACAGTCCCATCTGTCTCTGTACCAGAGGAGCTTACACTCTAATGTCCCCTCCCCCCACAGTCACATCAGTCTCTGTACCAAAGGAGCTGACACTCTAATGCCCCCTCCCCCACAGTCCCATCAGTCTCTGTACCAAAGGAGCTGACACTCTAATGTCCCCTCCCCCACAGTCACACACTATTATACATTTATATAGCTCTGACCAGGGGAGGACTGACCATTTGGGCACTGCCCGAGGGCCCATGGTTAGTAGGGGGCCCCATGAGATGCCCCTAGTACCTTTCATAGGCTTTTTTGGGTGTGGTTTGAGTGTGGATGAGGACACATGGGCCCCATGATCCCCTATTGCCCGGGGGCCCCATGAGTTATCAGTCAACCCCTGGCTCTGACATATACCGCAGCGCAGTACAGAGATCACTGAGCCGGTCACAAGCAATGAGTGGACATGTTCTGTGCATGCTGGGAGTTGTAGTTCGGCTCTAGCGCTCTATCAGATTTCATTGCACCTCTCAGCTTTTGCTTCTCAGGCTTTCCTGGCTCTTGTAGCGCCCCCCGCAGGAGGAGGTCTCACGCAATGTCCCACAGCCAATAAAATTGCAGGAAGCGCGGTCTGTGTGATGCGCGATAAGCGTCTTCGTCCCTCCCCCCGCTGTGGCTGATCAGGGAATCAGAAGGAACTATTTTTATCTCCCGGCACCCCTGAGGATCTTCCTTTACAAAAGGTGTCAAATCTTTCGGCTCTCCGGCGTCCTTGAGAGACGCGCTCGGCGGGAGGAGGAGGGGTGGTGGGTATACGTTCGATAATCCCTCAGCTGTACAATGGCTGTCACCGATGCGGGGCCGCATGTTGTTACCACCGATGGTAACGTGAGATAAAAAAAATTCAAAACCGCAAAGCGATAAAATGAAACCGCCGTTTCTGCTGCGTCTGTTCCGTGTTTTGGCTGAACATTCGCCATTCTGCAGAGCGCCCCACAACTCCGGTGCACCAGAGAGCACACTGAGCCATCTAGTGACTCCAGTTCACTCCGTGACCCCTCTGTGCCCACTGAGCCAACCTCAAGCCTCTGAGAACCCCATGACTACTAGTGTGTCCTGTGTGCTCCGTGACCCCTCTGTGCCCACTGGGCCAACCTCAAGCCTCTGAGAACCCCATGACTACTAGTGTGTCCTGTGTGCTCCCTGACCCCTCTGTGCCCACTGAGCCAACCTCAGGCCTCTGAGAACCCCATGACTACTAGTGTGTCCTGTGTGCTCCCTGACCCCTCTGTGCCCACTGAGCCAACCTCAGGCCTCTGAGTACCACATGACTACAAATGTGTCCTGTGCGCTCCGTGACCCCTCTGCACCCACTGAGCCAACCTCAAGCCTCTGAGAACCCCATGACTACTAGTGTGTCCTGTGTGCTCCGTGACCCCTCTGTACCCACTGAGCCAACCTCAAACCTCTGAGAACCCCATGACTACTAGTGTGTCCTGTGTGCTCCGTGACCCCTCTGTGCCCACTGGGCCAACCTCAAGCCTCTGAGAACCCCATGACCACTAGTGTGTCCTGTGTGCACTGTGACCCTTCTGCGCCCACTGAGCCAACCTCAAGCCTCTGAGAACCCCATGACTACTAGTGTGTCCTGTGTGCTCCCTGACCCCTCTGCACCCACTGAGCCACCCTCAGGCCTCTGAGAACCCCATGACTACTAGTGTGTCCTGTGTGCTCCGTGACCCCTTTGCATCCCAAAGCATCCTGTGTCAGATAATCAAGCAGATCAAGCAAAAGCATAGTCAGTAAAAAAGCCAACGGTCAGTAACAAGTGGTTGCAAATTGGGATCAAATGGAAGCAAAGTCAAGGAATGCGCCAAGGGAGTCATCTAGTGACCCCAGTGCTCCACGAAGAATCCTGAGTCAGCTAGTGACCCCAGTGCTCCCTGAAGAATCCTGAGCCATCTAGTGACCCCAGTGCTCCCCAGAGAATCCTGAGTCATCTAGTGACCCCAGTGCTCCCCGAAGAATCCTGAGTCATCTAGTGACCCCAGTGTTCCCCGAAGAATCCCGAATCATCTAGTGACCCCAGTGTTCCCCGAAGAATCCCAAATCATCTAATGACCCCAGTGTTCCCCAGAGAATCTTGAGTCATCTAGTGACCTCAGTGCTCCCCCAAGAATCCTGAGTCATCTAGTGACCCCAGTGTTCCCCAGAGAATCTTGAGTCATCTAGTGACCCCAGTGTTCCCCCAAGAATCCTGAGTCATCTAGTGACCCCAGTGCTCCCCAGAGAGTCCCGAGTCATCTAGTGACCCCAGTGCTCCCTAAAGAATCCTGAGTCATGTAGTGACCCCAGTGTTCCCCAGAGAATCTTGAGTCATCTAGTGACCCCAGTGTTCCCCCAAGAATCCCGAGTCATCTAGTGACCCCAGTGCTCCCCAGAAAATCCCGAGTCATCTAGTGACCCCAGTGTTTCCCACAGAATCCCGAGTCATCTAGTGACCCCAGTGCTCTCCGAAGAATCCCAAGTCATCTAGTGACCCCCGTGCTCCCCGAAGAATCCTGAGTCATCTAGTGACCCCAGTGCTCTCCGAAGAATCCTGAGTCATCTAGTGACCCCAGTGCTCCCCGAAGAATCCTGAGTGATCTAGTGACCCCAGTGTTCCCCTGTAAGCAATGATACTCAAAGCCCCCATAGCAGGTATACTAGTGATGCCATCATAAATTCTGTCTGCAGGGATTTTACACACCAATGAGAACATTTTTTGCAGCAATTTTGTACATAACTTTGTTTTTTTCCCTCTAATTCCCATTCTGGCTCGTGTCATGTTCTCTTTTATCCGGAGATGAAAGCCTTGTCCGCACTCATCAAGTGTTTTTTTGGCAGATTAAACCTGTATTTAGGTCGCTGAGATCACACAGACCTCCTGTAACCGGCAGGAATGGACATGCCGACAATGGATACTTAGGGATCGGCGGCGGCGGCGGCGGCGGCGGCGGCGTGGACATGAGAATTACAGGGGAGGATGCCGCCTGCAGAGATCACATCCTTCTTTATGTTCTAGAAGGAATTTATGGTTTGCTGAGGATCCTGTAATTACAGGCAGAGGAAAGGTTTGGAGGAACATTGGATCTGGGTTTCCCATGCAGACATTTGTATGGTGAATAGAGAAACTCCGGCGTATGTTAGACAGGTAATGGAAGAAGAAGGACGAGGCCGAGATTCACCGAGAAAAATCTGAAAATAACTTCTACTGAACCCTAGATGTTGTCATTGTCCCCTCTTACATCAAGGTCCCCATCGGAGTGCCCCTTATATCAGGATCTCCATCAGAGTCCCCTCTTACATCAAGGTCCCCATCGGAGTGCCCCTTATATCAAGGTCCCCATCAGAGTCCCCCTTATATCAGGATCTCCATCAGAGTCCCCTCTTACATCAAGGTCCCCATCGGAGTGCCCCTTATATCAAGGTCCCCATCAGAGTCCCCCTTATATCAGGATCTCCATCAGAGTCCCCTCTTACATCAAGGTCCCCAACGGAGTGCCCCTTATATCAAGGTCTCCAATCATAATCCCGCCTACATCAAGGTCCCCATGAGAATCCCGCCTACATCAAGGTCCCCATCAGAATCCCGCCTACATCAAGGTCCCCATCAGAATCCCGTCTACATCAAGGTCCCCATCAGAATCCCGCCTACATCAAGGTCCCCATCAGAATCCCGCCTACATCAAGGTCCCCATCAGAATCCCGCCTACATCAAGGTCCCCATCAGAATCCCGCCTACATCAAGGTCCCCATCAGAATCCCGCCTACATCAAGGTCCCCATCAGTGTGCCCCTTATATCAAGGTCCCCATCAGAATCCCGCCTACATCAACGTCCCCATCAGAATCCCGCCTACATCAAGGTCCCCATCAGTGTGCTCCTTATATCAAGGTCCCCATCAGAATCCCGCCTACATCAAGGTTCTTATCAGAATCCCGCCTACATCAAGGTCCCCATCAGTGTGCCCCTTATATCAAGGTCCCCATTAGAGTCCTCCCCTTACACCTCAGGTTGAAGCAGCCTCTAGAGACCCGAATCCTCAGCCTGTGGTCACGCCACTGACCTTAGCCGTGGGCCAGATACAACCTTGTGGAGTGCCAGATGTGGAGTCCCCCTTATATCAGGGTCTCCATTAGAGTCCCCTCTTATATCAAGGTCCCCATCAGAGTCCCCCTTATATCAGGCTATCCATCAAAGTCCCCTCTTACATCAAGGTCCCCATCAGAGTCCCCCTTATATCAAGGTCCCCATCAGAATCCCACCTACATCAAGGTCCCCATCGGAGTTCCCCTTATATCAAGGTCCCCATCAGAATCCCGCCTACATCAAGGTCCCCATCAGAGTGCCCCTTTTATCAAGGTCCCCACTCCCCAATCATAATCCCACTAACATCAAGGTCCCCATCAGAGTCCTCCCCTTACCCCTCAGCCTCTAGAGACCCGGATCCTCAACCTGTGGTCACGCCACTGACCTCAGCCATGGGCCAGATACAACCTTGTGGAGTGCCAGATGTGGAGTCCCCCTTATATCAGGGTTTCCATTACTGTAGAGTCTTCTCTTACATAAAGGTCCCCATCAGAGTCCCCCTTATATCAGGCTCTCCATCAAAGTCCCCTCTTATATCAAGGTCCCCATCGGAGTGCCCCTTATATCACGGTCCCCATCAGAATCCCGCCTACATCAAGGTCCCCATCAGAATCCCACCTACATCAAGGGCCCCATCGGAGTGCCCCTTATATCAAGGTCCCCATCACAATCCTGCCTACATCAAGGTCCCCATCAGAGTGCCCCTTATATCAAGGTCCCCATCAGAATCTCACCTACATCAAGGTCCCGATCAGAGTGCCTCTTATATCAAGGTCCCCATCACAATCCTGCCTACATCAAGGTCCCCATCAGAGTCCTCCCCTTATATCAGGATCTCCATCAGAGTTCCCTCTTACATGTAGGTCCCCATCAGAGTGCCCCTTATATCAAGGTCCCCATCAGAGTGCCCCTTATATCAAGGTCCCCATCACAATCCCACCTACATCAAGGTCCCCATCTGAGTCCTCCCCTTACCCCTCAGGTTGAAGCAGCCTCTAGAGACCCGAATCCTTAGCCTGTGGTCACGCCACTGACCTTAGCCATGGGCCGGAGGCGCCCGCACTGGAGACCGTGCCTGTGTACCGAGCCATAATTTGCAGCTGAGAATGACTACACTGTGCGCTTGCTGGGCTGTAGAGCCACACAACAAACACTTTACCAATTTTTCCCCTTGGCTAACTGCCAGGTACATGTGGAGACATTTGAACTGTTTCCCTTCCTCCACTACAGAATGGACCAGCAATGTGATGGCGATGTGTGTCCTATGGGAGCCCATGGTACAGATTTCTACACTTCCCGTCCATGGGGACTATCCGCTGTGCGCCGCTGACTGCCAGAGTCCGCTAATAATACGAGTTCTAGATGAACACGGAGCTCATTATCCGCTACACTGGAATCAGAGGAATGGGAAACCTATAGAACCGGGAACCAGCCAACACAGAGGGGAGGAGCGCCACCCTGTGGGATATACCGTGCATTACACATCTACAGATCATTATTGTAGAAGATTGCTGATTTGTATGATATGGATTCTATAGGAGTGACATCACCGCCCTCCAGATATAAGATATATTATACA
Organism: Staurois parvus; assembly: GCF_062004578.1. Lineage (NCBI taxonomy): Eukaryota > Metazoa > Chordata > Amphibia > Anura > Ranidae > Staurois > Staurois parvus. The sequence goes on along the minus strand of NW_028319147.1, from coordinate 391,058 downwards.
GAGTGACATCACCGCCCTCCAGATATAAGATATATTATACAGAGTGACATCACCGCCCTCCAGATATAAGATATATTATACAGGAGTGACATCACCGCCCTCCAGATATAAGATATATTATACAGAGTGACATCACCGCCCTCCAGATATAAGATATATTATACAGGAGTGACATCACCGCCCTCCAGATATAAGATATATTATACAGAGTGACATCACCGCCCTCCAGATATAAGATATATTATACAGAGTGACATCACCGCCCTCCAGATATAAGATATATTATACAGAGTGACATCACCGCCCTCCAGATATAAGATATATTATACAGAGTGACATCACCGCCCTCCGGATATAAGATATATTATACAGAGTGACATCACCGCCCTCCAGATATAGGATATATTATACAGAGTGACATCACCGCCCTCCGGATATAAGATATATTATACAGAGTGACATCACCGCCCTCCGGATATAAGATATATTATACAGAGTGACATCACCGCCCTCCGGATATAAGATATATTAAACAGAGTGACATCACCGCCCTCCGGATATAAGATATATTATACAGAGTGACATCACCGCCCTCCAGATATAAGATATATTATACAGAGTGACATCACCGCCCTCCAGATATAAGATATATTATACAGAGTGACATCACCGCCCTCCGGATATAAGATATATTATACAGGAGTGACATCACCGCCCTCCGGATATAAGATATATTATACAGGAGTGACATCACCGCCCTCCAGATATAAGATATATTATACAGAGTGACATCACCGCCCTCCAGATATAAGATATATTATACAGAGTGACATCACCGCTCTCCAGGGATTGGGTTGTAGGACGACATTGGAGAGTTGCTGTCATGGCCTCCTCCTCTCCTCATCCTCTGTCAGGTGACCACAATGACTGGTTGTCACAATCTCAGTAAACACCTTTTCACCCTGAATGTGCTGCAAGAGGTTAAAGGTCAGAGCCGACATGGAACAGGCTTATCGGTGATTGCAGCTTGTGCAACTGTTTGCTTCTCCTCAACCTTCAACCCGACCCCAGGACCATGAGATTGCTGCTTCCAGGACAACTTATAAAATCATTTCTTCAGTCTTGGTGCCAACAATGTCAACGCCAGTCATTAATGGCCACTCCACCAAAAACTGAGATTTCAGTGCTTGGTGGTGGCTGAAGAATAAAATTCTCTGTGTTCCCTGCGACCCCAACTGTACCCTTACTATGTTCACTGTGCCTCCAGGTGTGCCCCTGTGTTCCCTGTGACTCCATCTATGCCCCAGTGTGCCCTGTGACTCCATCTGTGCCCCAGTGTGCCCTGTGACTCCATCTATGCCCCAGTGTGCCCTGTGACTCCATCTGTGCCCCAGTGTGCCCCGTGACTCCAACTGTGCCCCAGTGTGCCCTGTGACTCCATCTGTGCCCCAGTGTGCCCCGTGACTCCAACTGTGCCCCAGTGTGCCCCGTGACTCCAACTGTGCCCCAGTGTGCCCTGTGACTCCATCTGTGCCCCAGTGTGCCCTGTGACTCCATCTGTGCCCCAGTGTGCCCTGTGACTCCATCTGTGCCCCAGTGTGCCCCGTGACTCCAACTGTGCCCCAGTGTGCCCTGTGACTCCATCTGTGCCCCAGTGTGCCCCGTGACTCCAACTGTGCCCCAGTGTGCCCCGTGACTCCAACTGTGCCCCAGTGTGCCCTGTGACTCCATCTGTGCCCCAGTGTGCCCTGTGACTCCATCTGTGCCCCAGTGTGCCCCGTGACTCCATCTGTGCCCCAGTGTGCCCGTGACTCCATCTGTGCCCCAGTGTGCCCTGTGACTCCAACTGTGCCCCAGTGTGCCCCGTGACTCCATCTGTGTCCCAGTGTGCCCCGTGACTCCTACTGTGTCCCTGTGTTCCCCGTGACTCCAACTGTGCCCCTGTGTTCCCTGTGACTCCATCTGTGCCCCAGTGTGCCCTGTGACTCCATCTGTGCCCCAGTGTGCCCTGTGACTCCAGCTGTGCCCCAGTGTGCCCTGTGACTCCAACTGTGCCCCAGTGTTCCCCTTGACTCCAACTGTGCCCCGTGTTCCCTGTGCCTCCAACTGTGCCCCGTGTTCTCTGTGCCTCTAACTGTGCCCCTATGTTCACTGTACCTTCAACTGTGCCCCTACTATGTTCACTGTGCCTCCACGTGTGCCACCCTGTGTTCCTTGTGACGCCAACTGTGCCCCCCTGTGTTCCTTGTGACTCCAACTGTGCCCCCGTGTTTCCCGCCATTACAACTGTGCCCCTGTGTTCCATGTGCCTCCAACTGTGCCCCTGTGTTCCCTGTGCCTCCAACTGTGCCCCTGTGTTTCCTGTCATTACAACTGTGCCCCAGTGTTCCCTGTGCCTCCAGGCCTGCCCCGTGTTCCCTGTGCCTCCAGGCCTGCCCCGTGTTCCCTTTGCCTCCAACTGTGCCTCTGTGTTCCCTGTGCCTCCAGGCCTGCCCTGTGTTTCCTGTGCCTCCAACTGTGCCCCTGTGTTCCCTGTGCCTCCAACTGTGCCCCTGTGATCCCTGTGCCTCCAACTGTGCCCCTGTGATCCCTGTTCCTCCAACCGTGCCAACCGTGCCCCTGTCTTCCCTGTAGCTCCAACTGTGCCCCTGTGATCCCTGTTCCTCCAACCGTGCCAACCGTGCCACTGTCTTCCCTGTAGCTCCAACTGTGCCCCTGTGATCCCTGTTCCTCCAACCGTGCCAACCGTGCCACTGTCTTCCCTGTAGCTCCAACTGTGCCCCTGTGTTCCCTGTAGCTCCAACTGTGCCTCTGTGATCCCTGTGCCTCCAACTGTGCCCCTGTGTTCCCTGTGCCTCCAACTGTGCCCCTGTGTTCCCTGTGCCTCCAACTGTGCCCCTGTGATTCCTGTGCCGCCAACGGTGCCCCTGTGTTCCCTGTGACTTCAACTGTGCCCCTGTGATCCCTGTGTCATTCTGTAACTCCAAGTGTATGCGTCTGTTTCCCATGTCAACTAGTGACTCCAAGTGCACCCCTGTGTGCTCCATTCAATCACAATATTCCCAACACACACATTCCTGGTTCCTGGAAATGGCAGTGAGTGCTGCAGCGACCACCAGCTGAAAATCGTCATCAACTGCAGTGAACAGTATGTCATCAGCACACCAGAGATTCTCCAGGAGTGTCGAAAGCTTTATTCAGAGGTCACATCATATATACAGAGGAAACGTTTCGGAGCAGCGCAGGGTCCCTTCATCAAGCAAGTGACCCGCCTGCCTGATGAAGGGGCCCTGCGTGACTGTGAAACATTGCCTCTGTAAATATGATGTGACCTCTGAATAACATTTTTGACCTTTGTGCTCCATGACTCAAAGTGCACCCCAATGTGCTCCATGTCATTTCATGTCTCCGAGTGCACCCCTGTGTGCTCTGTGATTCCAAGTGCACCTTGTGTCATTCAGTGACTCCAAGTGTACCCCGGTGTTGCCCATGTCATCTAGTGTTCCAAAAGCAACCCTACGTGCCCCATGACACAAAGTTCACCACTGTGACTACAAGTATGCCTTTGTGTGCCCCTTGTCATCTAGTGACTCAGAATATGCTCCCCTGTGTGTCCCAAGACCACGAGTGTGCCCCATGTCGTTCCGTGACTCCAAGTGTACCCGTGTTTTTTATTATTTCATCTAGTGACTCCAAGTGCACTCCTGTGTGCTCCATGACTCCAAGTGCACTCCTGTGTGCTCCATGACTCCAAATGCACTCCTGTTTTCTCCATGACTCCAAATGCACTCCTGTGTGCTCCATGACTCCAAGTGCACTCCTGTGTGCTCCATGACTCCAAGTACACTCCTGTGTGCTCCATGACTCCAAGTGCACTCCTGTGTGCTCCATGACTCCAAATGCACTCCTGTTTTCTCCATGACTCCAAATGCACTCCTGTGTGCTCCATGACTCCAAGTGCACTCCTGTGTGCTCCATGACTCCAAGTGCACTCCTGTGTGCTCCATGACTCCAAGTGCACTCCTGTGTGCTCCATGACTCCAAATGCACTCCTGTGTGCTCCATGACTCCAAGTGCACTCCTGTGTGCTCCATGACTCCAAGTGCACTCCTGTGTGCTCCATGACTCCAAGTGTATCTCTGTGCATTGTGTCATCTTGTGACTGCCTATACACCCCATGTGATCTGGTGTCTTTAAGTGTTCCCCTATGCACCCTGTGTCATCTAGTGACCCCAGGTGCACTGCAGTGTGCCCCAACACTACAAGTGTACCCATGTCACCCATTTTAATGACAGGTTCACTTAAACTACACTCAACGGCCACTTTATCAGGTCCACCTTGCTGGTCCCGGGTTGGACCCCCTTTTGCCTTCATTCTTGGTGGCATAGATTCAACAAGGTGTTGGAAACATTCCTCAGAGATTTTGCTCCATATTGACATGATGGCATCACACGGTTGCTGCAGATTTGTGGGCTGCACATCCATGATGCGAATCTCCTGTTCCACCACATCCCAAAGGTGCTCTGTTCGATGGAGATCTGGTGACTGTGGAGGCCATTGGAGTGCAGTGACCTCATTGTCAAGTTCAAGAAACCAGTTGGAGATGATTTGAGCTTTGTGACATGGAGCATTATCCTGCTGGAAGGAGCCATCAGAAGATGGGGACACTGGAGTCATAGAGGGATGGAAATGGTCAGCAACAATACTCAAGTAGGCCGTGGCATATAAACGATGCTCAATTGCTACTAAGGAGCACAAAATGTGCCAAGAAAACCTCCCCCACACCATGACACCTCCACCACCAGCCTGAACCATTGATAGAAGGCAGGATGGATCCACCACACCATGACACCACCACCACCAGCCTGAACCATTGATAGAAGGCAAGATAGATCCACCACACCATGACCCCACCACCACCATCAGGCTGAACCATTGATAGAAGGCAGGATGGATCCACCACACCATGGCACCACCACCACAACCACCAGCCTGAACCATTGATAGAAGGCAGGATGGATCCACCACACCATGACACCACCACCGCCAGCCTGAACCATTGACAGAAGGCAGGATGAATCCACCACCCCATGACATCACCATCGCCAGCCTGAACCATTGATACAAGGCAGGATGGATCCACCACACTATGACACCACCACCACTATCAGCCTGAACCATTGATAGAAGGCAGGATGGATCCACCATACCATGACACCACCAATGCCAGCCTGAACCATTGATAGAAGGCAGGATGGATCCACCACACCATGACACCACCACCGCCAGCCTGAACCGTTGATACAAGGCAGGATGGATCCACCACACCATGACACCACCACCGCCAGCCTGAACCATTGATAGAAGGCATGATGGATCCACCACACCATGACACCACCACCACCAGCCTGAACCGTTGATACAAGGCAGGATGGATCCACCACACCATGGCACCACCACCGCCAGCCTGAACCATTGATAGAAGGCAGGATGGATCCACCACACCATGACACCACCACCACCACCAGCCTGAACCATTGATACAAGGCAGGATGGATCCATGCTTTCATGTTGTTTACGCCAAATTCTGACCCCACCATCTGAATGTCGCAGTTGAAATCCAGACTCATCAGACCAGGCAACGTTTTCCAATCTTCTATTGTCCAATTTTGATGAGCCTGTGCGAATTGTACCCTCCGTTTCCTGTTCTTAGCTGACAAAAGTGGCACCCGGTGTGGTCCGAAAAAAATCTATCAAGTGCCATCACGCATGAGCGGAGACAGAAGATGACCCGGATGTTTATGTCCAAGGATCCAAAAATCCAATTTACTCCAATGATGTCCAAGGATTTATGTCCAATCGCTCGTTCTGGCCGGCAAGGCGTGGCTACAAGGTCGCACACACACTACATCACTTCCACTTGCATGGAAGAAGTCAACACTACGTATCGCTCCACGAACGATTTTTTTTTCGAGTGGTTAATGAGGTCCACAATTTTGACCAATGAACGAACGCCGATCGGTCGTCGGATGACCGATCGGTCGGTTTTCTTACCGTGTATTCATGGCTTTACTCAGGTACAATGTATGTCTATGTTAACGCCAGGCTGAGGGTGGGAGTGCCAGCCTAGTGAGTGTCACTTCGGGGTACAAGGCTGTCATTGTGACATGTTTCAGGCCCTGGGAGCTGGAGACGCTTAGCAAGCTCTAGTTCCACTTTTCATTTTTTTATACTAAAAAGGTGAAAACGTGTCACGTCGGAATATTCCCCCCTCTCCAAAAATATCTGTCATGAATGATTGACTTGGGTTTGTTTGGCAACGGATCAAGGAAAGGTGAAGAGGTGGGGGCCACACAGAGCTTCTTTGGGTCAGGCCCTCGTCAATAACAATCGTTGCGCAATCAGCGTGCGGATTTGACACTTCCTTACTTTTCCTTTGGATAAGGAGTATTATCTTTCACAAAATGTCCCGGAGAGTGAGGGGGGGGGGGCGGGTGACCAGTGGGCCTGTTTGCGATGTCCCAGGTGATAGCGCCTGATTGATGTTGTCCTCCTGCGACCCCCTAGAAGCATCTGGCAGGTCCGGGCCAGTTTCGGAGTTTGTGGTGGGTGTTTCGGCACAGATGAGTTCTGAACGTGATACTTTTTTTTATTTGCACTAAGGCTTTATGCACGCGCTTAACCCCCACGCATCAAATCCTGACAATTACATATTGAATTGGCCATGGGGGGAGGGGCGCAACTCCATATTGATTGGCCATAGGGGAGAGGGGTGACTCCTTACTAATGGCCTTAGGGGGAGAGAGGCAACTCCATATTGATTGGCCATAGGGGGAGGGGGGGGCAACTCCATACTAATTACCCATGGGGGGGAGAGAGGGGAAACTCCATATTGATTGGCCATGGGGAGAGAGGGGCAACTCCATATTGATTGGTAATGGGGAGAGAGGGGCAACTCCATATTGATTGGCCACAGGTGAGAGGGGTGACTCCTTACTAATGGCCATGGGGGGAGAGAGGCAACTCCATATTGATTGGCCATAGGGGGAGGGGGGGGCAACTCCATACTAATTAGCCATGTGCGGAGGGGCAACTCCATACTAATGGCCATGGGGGGGAGAGAGGGGAAACTCCATATTGATTGGCCATGGGGAGAGAGGGGCAACTCCATATTGATTGGCAATGGGGAGAGAGGGTCAACTCCATATTGATTGGCCACAGGGGAGAGGGGTGACTCCTTACTAATGGCCATGAGGGGAGAGAGGCAACTCCATATTGATTGGCCATAGGGGGAGGGGGGGGCAACTCCATACTGATTAGCCATGCGTGGAGGGGCAACTCCATACTAATGGCCATGGGGGGAGAGAGGGGCAACTCCATATTGATTAGCCATGGGGTGAGGGGGGAAACTCCATATTGATTGGCCATGGGGAGAGAGGGGCAACTCCATATTGATTGGCCATGGGGAGAGAGGGCAACTCCATATTGATTGGCCATAGGGGGTGGGGGGGGCAAATGCATACTCTTTAGCCATGCGTGGAGGGGCAACTCCATACTAATGGCCATCGGGAGAGAGAGGCAACTCCATATTGATTGGCCATGGGATGAGGGGGGCAACTCCATATTGATTAGCCATGCGCGGAGGGTCTACTCCATACTAATGTCCATGGGAGAGAGGGGCAACCCCATATTGATTGGCCATTGGGGGAGGGGGGGAAACTCCATACTGATTAGCCATGCGCGGAGGGGCAACTCCATATTGATTGACCATAGGGGAGAGGGGTGACTCCTTAGTAATGGTCATGGGGGGAGAGGGGCAACTCCATATTGATTGGCCATTGGGGAGAGGGGCAACTCCATACTAATGGCCATGGGGGATAGGGGCAACTCCATATTGATTGGCCATATGCGGAGGGGCAACTCCATACTAATGGCCATGGGGAGAGAGGGGCAACTTCATATTGATTAGCTATAGGGGAGAGGGGCATCTCTCTCTCTCCATCCATCCATCCATCCATCCCTCTATCCAGACATTTCATTATATTTGCTGGTTGTTGTATTATTTGTCAAAAGTCTAAAACAAGCTGCCTTTAGTGGCAGCACAGTGGCTTAATGGGTAGTACTTGTACCTTGCAGCACTTGGATCCTTGTTTCAAACCTTTGACAAGACGATATTTGCTTGGAGTTTGCATGCTGTCCCAGAGCTTGCGTCAGTTTCCTCCGGGTACTCTAGTTTCCTCCCACCCTCTAAAGACATGCTGGTAGGTTAATTGGCTCATTCTTAACTGGCCCAAGTATGTATGTGCAATGGGGACATTTGTGAGCACTTTCATTCCACGGTCTTGGAGTATTTTATGCAGCTCAACACACCCGACCCAAAACTGGTCCACTTCAAAACTATTAAATACGCCCCCCCCCCCCTCCCCCCCTGTGATGGTATAGAGTTTTCAAGGCTCAGAAAGTTTTCCTGCACCCATTTCCTCCTATCTGGAAGAGAAGAAACCCTTCCCACAGTAATTGTGTTTTGTTCAGTTTAGATTTTATTTGTGCTTTTTTCTTTTTTGGTCTCTGCTGGCTTTTCTCAGAACCCCCCCCCCCCCCCTGGACTGTCCCCTGTACCCCTGTATGTACACGCCGTGTAATATCAAGGTGACACAACACCAAATCAGCAAAACCTCAGCGAGATAAAGAGGCCCTGTATTGGAGGAGCAAAGTCCTGAAAACATCAGTCAGGTAATAGACTGTCAGGAGCCCCCGACCAATGGAAAAATGGGAGGGTGGGGTCATCTCTGTATATATTGGACCGAAGCGGGACCCTCCCTCAGCTCCAGAGTTGAGAACTACCTCCAGATCGGCAGAGGTAAGACGCAAATCACTTCTGATTTTCTGTTATATTTTAAAAAAATATATATTTTTTTCTATTTAAGTGCAGAAACTCATTGAGGAACCCTTGTCTTCGTGTCTATATATATATAATTTTATTTTTTTGCTTTTTATATATATATATATATATATGTGTGTGTGTATAAATATATGTATGTGTATATATATATATACACACACACATATATAATATAATATATTATTGTTTATTATTTTATTTTGTATATTTACTGTATATATTATTTAATATATTTATTTGGTGTATTTTATATATTTGTTTTAGTGTATTCTAATTATTATTCACATTTTTATACTGCTCTCCTGTTTCTATTGGGTCTTGAGAACTGTCATTTTATTACAAGCAATTAATTCTGTTCTCACAACCCAAATACTGACCGATAGGTTGCTTGGCTTCTACCCACAATTTGTGCATAGGACTGTTGTGGGAACATTAGATTGTAAGCTCTGCGGGTATCAGGAATGTGAAGGGTCTATATAGAATACATTAGCTCCATATGGATTTAAATAATTCCACCAGCGGTGGACGAAGTAATGTAGTAGTTTCGGGTAATTGTGTGTAGTTACATCCCCGTCACGAGGTTTGGATGTAGATACATTTTAATGCTCTGTACAGAAAGTTTTAAAGATATATACATATATATATATATATATATATATTTATATTTATATTTTATTTATACAAGCTAAGGTAAAAATTAAACTTTTCCTGCATTCATTTCCTCCTATCTGCAAGAGAAGAAACCCTTCCCACAGCAATTGTGTTTTGTTCAGTTTAGATTTTATTTGTGCTTTTTTTTTGGTGTCTGCTGGCTTTTCTCAGAACCCCCCCCCCCCCCAGGACTGTCCCCTGTACCCCTGTATGTTTATATATGTTATATATATATTTATATTTATATTTTATTATTTTTTTTATACAAGCTAAGGTAAAAATGAAACAATCTAAATTAATTAATTATTTAAATTTTCTTTCTTTCATAGCAAATATATATTAAAAAGATGATTATTTATATATATATATATATATATGACAAAAAAAAGAATTTTCTATGTACACATATTTGTATATATGCACTGTATACAAAGACAGAGTACATTTAGATCAATCAGTTTCATTGTTAATGTTATTTTTATTAAAGAAATTTATATATATATATATTTTTTTTTTATTATAATTTTTTTTTTATAAAAGCTAACGTAAAAATGAAACAATCTAAATTAACTATTTCTTTAAATTTTCTTTCTTTCATAGAAAGTATATATTAAAAAAGATGATTATTTATATATATATGACAAAAAAAAGAATTTTATATGTACACATATTTGTATATATGCACTGTATACAAAGACAGAGCACATTTAGATCAATCAGTTTAATTTTTAATGTTATTTTTATTAAAGAAATATATATATATATATATATATATTTATATATATATATATTTTTTTATACAAGCTAAGGTAAAAATGAAACAATCTAAATTTATTATTTCTTTAAATTTTCTTTCTTTCATAGAAAGTATATATTAAAAAAGATGATTATTTATTTCATAGAAAATATATATAAAAAAGACGATTATATATATATATATATATATATATATATATATATATGACAAAAAAATTATTTTCTATGTACACATATTTGTATATATGCACTGTATACAAAGACAGAGCACATTTAGATCAATCAGTTTAATTTTTAATGTTATTTTTATTAAAGAAATATATATATATATATATATATATATATATATATTTATATATATATATATTTTTTTATACAAGCTAAGGTAAAAATGAAACAATCTAAATTAATTAATTATTTAAATTGTCTTTCTTTCATAGAAAATATATATTAAAAAAGACGATTATATATATATATATATATATATATATATGACAAAAAAAATAATTTTATATGTACACATATTTGTATATATGCACTGTATACAAAGACAGAGTACATTTAGATCAATCAGTTTAATTGTTAATGTTATTTTTATTAAAGAAATATTTATATATATATATTTATATTTTATTATAATTTTTTTTTATAAAAGCTAAGGTCAAAATGAAACAATCTAAATTAATTATTCCTTTAAATTTTCTTTCTTTCATAGAAAGTATATATTAAAAAAAATGATTTTATATATATATATATGACAAAAAAAAGAATTTTATATGTACACATATTTGTATATATACACTGTATACAAAGACAGCACATTTAGAGTAATTAGTTAAATTTATGCTATTTTTTATAAAAAATAAAATTCCAATGTGTGTGTATATATATATATATATATATATATATATATATATATATATATATATATATATATATATATGTTATTTATTTATTCAGAATTAATTATATATATATATATATATATATATATATATACACACACACATTGGAATTTTATTTTTTATAAAAAATAGCATAAATGTAACTAATTACTCTAAATGTGCTGTCTTTGTATACAGTGTATATATACAAATATGTGTACATATAAAATTCTTTTTTTTGTCAGGTGGTAGCCAAGCTAACCCATAGCACACAGTTTCAATTTCTTCTTATTATCGTGCTTTGCTGTTTTTTTTTTTTGCCTTCCTCTGGATCAACTGTGGGTGTAGGATTATAATTTTTTTTTTCTATGGTTGAACCGGATGGACTTTTGTCTTTTTTCAGCCAGACTATGTAACCATGTTATTACACACAGTAACAGATTTAAAGGGTCCCCCCGCCCTAAAGTGGTGTTTCATTTATAGCTGGGACCAAAAGATCCCAACGGTGAGACCGCTGGGGGTGCTGAGGAGACTTACTCCTTCTGCTGCATATTCTTTAACATAAAAAAAAAATTCCAACGTGAGGGGTGAGACCTGCTTGTAACTCTCGAGCACAAAGACCTCGGTGCCTGAAGTTCCAGCAGAATCTGACTTGATTTGTCTTGCTAGTGACAACACAGACCTGGGAAGAGGGGGGGAGGGGTCGTGGAGAGACCGTTTTGGGTGGGGTTGGGATTCAGTGAAGGACGGAGACTTGTAGTACGTTGGAGGACTCATCATATTGTTGTCTGATTCCAGAACCTCAGCGCTGACAGCCTCCATCATGAAAGTCTTGGCCCTTGTCGTCCTCGTCATCGCCATCAGCGGCTTGGAAGGTAAGGTGACACCAGGAGCAGGTTGGGGGGGGGGCTAAGGGTAATGGGGGGGGGTTAACAGAATAAGAGGCCCTGTCAGGATAGCAGTGAGGGAGCCGTCATTGGCGGTTTGGTTTTGGACGAATCCTGGAGTGATGTTTTCTCTGAGTGTGAACATCGAACTTTTCTTATGATGGTGAACAAGTTCTATTCTATGGCCTTCGCTGTCCCGTGATTGTATGATGACATTTCCTCCATACGTGTGCGTGGCTCCAGTGGGATCTGTAATACCTGAGGAGGGGGGGGCACACATGAAGATTGGTTGGCCTCATTGAGGGACTGCTGTGTGTGACCGTGACAGGACCGACATTGAAGAGACGTTGAATGCTCCGCTGCTGATTGGCCGCCTGACACATCTCTACACTTTATTTACATTTAAGGACCATATAGGCCGGATATCGCTGTGATTGGTACCTGGAGTTCATGTGCAGGCGTAGGGAGCGAATGGTGGGAATGAATGGCATGCCATGGTGATCACTACTTCCCCGCCTTCCTCTACTTCATCGCTTTCCATACTTCCCCGCCTTGCTCTACTTCCCCGCCTTCCCCTACGTCCCCGCCTTCCCATACTTCCCCGCCTTGCTCTACTTCCCCGCCTTGCTCTACTTCCACACCTTCCCCTACTTCCCCGCCTTCCTCTACTTCCACGCCTTCCCCTACTTCCACGCCTTCCCCTACTTCCACGCCTTCCCCTACTTCCCCTACTTCCCCGCCTTCCCCTACTTCCCCTACTTCCACGCCTTCCCCTACTTCCACGCCTTCCCTTACTTCCCCGCCTTCCTCTACTTTCCCGCCTTCCCCTACTTCCCCGCCTTCCCTACTTCCACGCCTTCCTCTACTTCCCCTACTTCCCCGCCTTCCTCTACTTCCCCTACTTCCACACCTACCTCTACTTCCACGCCTTCCCCTACTTCCATGCCTTCCCCTACTTCCCCGCCTTCCTCTACTTCCCCTACTTCCCCGTCTTCCTCTACTTCCCCGCCTTCCCTTACTTCCCTGCCTTCCTCTACTTCCCCGCCTTCCTCTACTTCCACGCCTTCCTCTACTTCCACGCCTTCCTCTACTTCCACGCCTTCCCCTACTTCCACGCCTTCCTCTACTTCCACGCCTTCCCCTACTTCCCTGCCTTCCTCTACTTCCCCGCCTTCCTATACTTCCCCACCTTCCTATGCTTCCACGCCTTCCTCTACTTCCCCTACTTCCACGCCTTCCCCTACTTCCCCGCCTTCCTCTACTTCCCCTACTTCCACGCCTTCCCCTACTTCCACGCCTTCCTCTACTTCCACGCCTTCCCTGCTTTCCTATACTTCCTCTACTTCCCCGCCTTCCTGTACCCCTCTCTCCTCCCTCCACCCCCTCCCTTGTCTCTATTCTGCTACCTCCCCATCCCTCTACCCCCCTCCTCTCTCCCTCTACCCCCATCTACACTCCCTCTACTCCCCCCCTCCTTTCTCCATCCACCCCCCTCCTCTCCCTCTACCCCCCCTCCTCTCCATCTGAGCACCTCTATCACCCTACCTTTATCTACACTCCCTATACCCCCTTCCTCTCTCCATCCACCCTCCTCCCTCTACCCCCCTTCCTCTACCTCCACCCTCCTCTCCTCTCTCGCTCTACCCCCTTCTCTCCTCTCTTTCCCTCTCCTCTCTCGCTCTACCCCCCTCCTCTCCTCTCTCCCTCTGTCCCCTCCTATCCTCTACCCCCCTCTTCTACTCTCTCCTTCTACCCCCCTCCTCTCTCCCTCTACCCCCCTCCTCTCCTCTCTCCCTCTACCCCCTCCTCTCCTCTCTCCCTCTACCCCTCTGCTCTTTTCCTCTATCCCCTCCTCCTCTCTCCCTCTGCTCCCTCTCTTTCTCCCCCCCCCCATATCCCTCTGCTCCCTCTCTCCCCCCCTTCTCCTCTATCTCCCTCCCCCCTCTATCTCCCTCTTTCCCCCCTCCTCTATCTCCCTCTCTCCCCCCCATCTCCCTCTGCTCCCTCTCTTTCTCCCCCCCATCTCCCTCTGCTCCCCCTCTTTCTCCCCCCCATCTCCCTCTGCTCCCCCCCCCTCCTCTATCTCCCTCTGCTCCCTCTATTTCTCCCCCTCATTAAATGTGTACTCCTTCTTCCAGCCGGTGTTGTGAAGAGGGATGCAGAGGATCCGTTTCAGCAAATGAGTGACCTTTTCCAGAACTTTGCCAAGACCTTCCAGGAGAAGATCATCACCGCAGGGATCCCGGCCCAGTACGTTGTCCCCCCCACCCCCACCCCCGCCCTTGTCTAATGTCTGGACGATGATATTTCTGTTTTAGATGGAGCAGGAGGGAGCTGTGTCCACTCTCAGGGTGTCACTGCTGTGACATGTCCCCCCACCAGTGAGAGGAATGGAGGGACATAGCAGCGTCTCCATAGAATGTCAGTGTTCAGGGGCGGACTGACAACTCATGAGGCCCCCGGGCAATAGTGGATCATGGGGCCCCTGTGTCCTTGCCCAAACTCAAAAAAGCCTATGAAAAAGGTACCAGGGGCATCTCATGGGGCCCCCTACTGACCCCGGGCCCTCGGGCAGTGCCCGAGTTTCCAAATGGTCAGTCCGCCCCTGGTCAGTGTTATTATTATTATTATTATACAGTATTTATATAGCACCAAAGGGTTCGCTCAGCGCTGTACATTATAGTGGGGACAGAACATGAGATAAGACAGTAATAATACAATACACGAGGGTTAGAGGGCCCTTCCCTTTCGAGCTTACAGTCTAGGAAGGAGGGATGGTGATACAGGAGGAGATGGCTGTGGGGGATGGAGTAGTAGGAGGAGTGGAGGGGATCGGCTGTTAGGTGAGGGTGGGGTAGGCTTCCCTGAAGAGATGGGTTTTCAGGGTGCGCCTAAAGGTGAGGAGGGTAGGGGACAATCTGATGGATTGGGGAAGTGAGTTCCAGAGGATGGGGGAAGCTCTGGAGAAGTCCTGCAGTCGGGCGTGGGAGGTGGAGACCAGGGAGCTAGAAAAGCTAGAAAGTAGGAGGTCTTGTGAGGAGCGAAGATTACGGGTTGGGTGGTATTTGGGTATCAGGTTGGTAAGTTAGTTTGGGCGGAGTTATGAATGGCTTTGTATGTCAGTGTTAGTAGTTTGAATTTGATGCGTTGGGCAATCGGGAGCCAGTGGAAGGATTGGCAGAGGGGGGTGGAGGACACTGAGTGGAGGCCAGTGGAGGGATTGGCAGAGGGGGGAGGAGGACACTGAGTGGAGGCCAGTGGAGGGATTGGCAGAGGGGGGTGGAGGACACTGAGTGGAGGCCAGTGGAGGGAATGACAGAGAGGGGTGGAGGACACTGACTGGAGGCCAGTGGAGGGATTGGCAGAGGGGGGTGGAGGACACTGAGTGGAGGCCAGTGGAGGGATTGGCAGAGGGGGGTGGAGGACACTGAGTGGAGGCCAGTGGAGGGATTGGCAGAGAGGGGTGGAGGACACTGAGTGGAGGCCAGTGGAGGGATTGGCAGAGAGGGGTGGAGGACACTGAGTGGAGGCCAGTGGAGGGATTGGCAGAGGGGGGTGGAGGACACTGAGTGGAGGCCAGAGGAGGGAATGACAGAGAGGGGTGGAGGACACTGAGTGGAGGCCAGTGGAGGGATTGGCAGAGGGGGGTGGAGGACACTGAGTGGAGGCCAGTGGAGGGATTGGCAGAGAGGGGTGGAGGACACTGAGTGGAGGTCAGTGGAGGGAATGACAGAGGGGGGTGGAGCCAGTGGAGGGAATGACAGAGGGGGGTGGAGCCAGTAGAAGGAATGACAGAGGGGGGTGGAGGACACTGAGTGGAGGCCAGTGGAGGGATTGGCAGAGAGGGGTGGAGGACACTGAGTGGAGGTCAGTGGAGGGAATGACAGACGGGGGTGGAGCCAGTGGAGGGAATGACAGAGGGGTGTGGAGCCAGTGGAAGGAATGACAGAGGGGGGTGGAGCCAATGGAGGGAATGACAGAGGGGGGTGGAGGACACTGAGTGGAGGCCAGTGGAGGGAATAACAGAGGGGGGTGGTGGATACGGAGCAGTTGGTAAGGTGGATGAGCCTAGCCGCTGAGTTCAGGATAGACTGGAGCGGGGATAGCCTGTGTTGGGGTAGGCCGGTGAGGAGGGAGTTGCAGTAGTCCAGGCGTGAGATAATAAGGGAGTGAACGAGTAGTTTAGTAGTGTCTGGGGTTAGGAACGAACGTATTTTGGAGATGTTGCGGAGGTGGAACCTGCATGCGGTAGTCAGCGATTGGACATGGAGTTGGAAGGACCGGTTAGAGTCTAGGATGACAGCTAGGACCTTGGCTTGCGGGGTGGGACTGATGGTGGCGTTGTTGGTCGTGATGGAGAGGATGGGGGGGGCGCGGGCTGGGGGGAAAATTAGGAGCTCGGTTTTGGAGAGGTTCAGTTTGAGGAAATGGAGAGACATCCAGTCTGATATGTCATTCAGCAGGTGGGTGATTCGGGCGGAGACTGAAGGGGTGAGGTGGGGGGTGGAGAGGTAAATTTGCGTGTCATCGGTGTAGAGGTAATAGTTGAAGCCATGGGAGTCTATCAGTTGGCCAAGGGAGGAGGTGTAGATGGAGAAAAGAAGGGGCCCGAGGACAGAGCCTTGAGGGACCCCAACAGAGAGGGGGAGTGAGGGGGAGGTAGAAGCGTTATAGGTAACGCTGAAGGAACGCTACGATAGGAGGAGAGCCAGGAGAGGGCGGAGTCTCTGATGCCAAGGGAGTGTAATTTGTTAAGGAGGAGGGGGTGGTCGACTGTGTGGAAGGCCGCGGAGAGGTCGAGGAGTAGGAGGACTGAGTAGCGTCCATTAGCTTTGGTGGTTAGCAGGTCATCAGTGATTTTGAGTCGGGCGGTTTCAGTTGAATGTTGGGGGCGGAAGCCGAATTGTAGGGGATCGAGGAGGTTGTTGTCACTGAGGTGGGCGCTTAAGCAATTGTAAACTCAAGGAGCTTGGAAGTGAATGGCAGCAGGGAGATGGGTCTGAGGCTGTTCAGGTCGGTGGGGTCCAGGGAGGGTTTTTTGAGTATGGGGGTGATGTGGGCGAGCTTTAGGGGGGAGGGGAATGTGCCAGTAGAGAGGGAGAGATTGAAGATGTGGGTGAGGAAGCGTAGGATGGAGGAGGAGGGTGACTGGAGGAGTTGCGAGGGAACAGGTTCAAGAGGGCAAGTGGTGAGGCGGGCTTCTGAGAAGACCTTAGTGACCACAGGCCGGACTTATAATCACATTTGTCTCTACAGGGAACTGGGTGCCAAAATCCAGGAACACGGATCATCATTCTCCACCAGTGTTCAGAAATGGTTTGAAGACATGCTTGCCATGGGCAAGGAGAAACTGAGCTGAGCTGAACCCCACCTTCCTGCGATCTGCAACACTGCGCCCCCCCCTGAACCCCCCGAACCCCATAACCCCCCGGACCCCCATAACCCCCCGGACCCCATCTCCACCCGACCACTTCATCTCCTGTTACTGTGTGAATGACCGTTCCTTTTATAATGTTATAATAAAACTTGTATTCAGTGTCAGCTCTGATGTCAGCGTGTCCTTCCTTCACACTATCCATGGGGCCACACACTAAAGAGTCACTCCGACCCGGGTCTGTACGCCCGCTGTGCACATTGTGAGGGGTTCCCACCATCCCTGTGCTGAGTTTCTGGGTCTGTATGTCCACTGTGCCATGAATACTCTCCTGTGCCATGAATACACTCCTCTGCTATGAATACTCAACTGTGCCATGAATACACTCCTCTGCCATGAATACACTCCTGTGCCATGAATACACTCCTCTGCCATGAATACACTCCTGTGCCATGAATACTCTCCTGTGCCATGAATACACCCCTGTGCCATGAATACTCTCCTGTGCCATGAATACTCAACTGTGCCATGAATACACTCCTGTGCCATGAATACTCTCCTGTGCCATGAATACACTCCTGCGCCATGAATACACTCCTGCGCCATGAATACACTCCTGTGCCATGAATACACTCCTGTGCCATGAATACACTCCTGTACCATGAATACACTCCTGTGCCATGAATACTCAACTGTGCCATGAATACACTCCTGTGCCATGAATACTCAACTGTGCCATGAATACACTCCTGTGCCATGAATACACTCCTGTGCCATGAATACTCTCCTGTGCCATGAATACTCTCCTGTGTTATGAATACTCTCCTGTGCCATGAATACTCTCCTGTGCCATGAATACTCTCCTGTGCCATGAATACTCTCCTGTGCCATGAATACTCTCCTGTGTTATGAATACTCTCCTGTGCCATGAATACTCTCCTGTGCCATGAATACACTCCTGCGCCATGAATACACTCCTGTGCCATGAATACACTCCTGTTCCATGAATACACTCCTGTGCCATGAATACACTCCTGTGCCATGAATACACTCCTGTGCCATGAATACACTCCTCTGCCATGAATACTCTCCTGTGCCATGAATACTCTCCTGCGCCATAAATACTCTCCTGCGCCATGAATACACTCCTGCGCCATGAATACTCTCCTCTGCCATGAATACTCTCCTGTGCCATGAATACTCTTCTGTGCCATGAATACACTCCTGCGCCATGAATACACTCCTGCGCCATGAATACACTCCTGCGCCATGAATACACTCCTGTGCCATGAATACTCTCCTGCGCCATGAATACTCTCCTGCGCCATGAATACTCTCCTGTGCCATGAATACTCTCCTGTGCCATGAATACTCTTCTGTGCCATGAATACACTCCTGTGCCATGAATACACTCCTGCGCCATGAATACTCTCCTCTGCCATGAATACTCTCCTGTGCCATGAATACTCTTCTGTGCCATGAATACACTCCTGTGCCATGAATACACTCCTGTGCCATGAATACACTCCTCTGCCATGAATACTCTCCCGCGCCATGAATACTCTCCCGCGCCATGAATACTCTCCCGCGCCATGAATACACTCCTGTGCCATGAATACTCTCCTCTGCCATGAATACTCTCCTGTGCCATGAATACTCTTCTGTGCCATGAATACACTCCTGTGCCATGAATACACTCCTGCGCCATGAATACACTCCTGCGCCATGAATACTCTCCTGTGCCATGAATACTCTCCTGCGCCATGAATACTCTCCTGCGCCATGAATACTCTCCTGTGCCATGAATACTCTCCTGTGCCATGAATACACTCCTGTGCCATGAATACACTCCTGTGCCATGAATACACTCCTCTGCCATGAATACACTCCTGTGCCATGAATACTCTCCTGTGCCATGAATACACTCCTGTGCCATGAATACTCTCCTCTGCCATGAATACACTCCTGCGCCATGAATACACTCCTGCGCCATGAATACTCTCCTGCGCCATGAATACTCTCCTGCGCCATGAATACTCTCCTGCGCCATGAATACTCTCCTGCGCCATGAATACTCTTCTGTGCCATGAATACTCTTCTGTGCCATGAATACACTCCTGTGCCATGAATACACTCCTGTGCCATGAATACTCTCCTGCGCCATGAATACTCTCCTGTGCCATGAATACACTCCTGTGCCATGAATACTCTCCTCTGCCATGAATACACTCCTGCGCCATGAATACACTCCTGCGCCATGAATACTCTCCTGTGCCATGAATACACTCCTGCGCCATGAATACACTCCTGCGCCATGAATACTCTCCTCTGCCATGAATACTCTCCTGCGCCATGAATACACTCCTCTGCCATGAATACTCTCCTCTGCCATGAATACTCTCCTGCGCCATGAATACTCTCCTGCGCCATGAATACTCTCCTGCGCCATGAATACTCTCCTGCGCCATGAATACTCTCCTGTGCCATGAATACTCTTCTGTGCCATGAATACTCTTCTGTGCCATGAATACACTCCTGTGCCATGAATACACTCCTGTGCCATGAATACTCTCCTGCGCCATGAATACTCTCCTGTGCCATGAATACACTCCTGTGCCATGAATACTCTCCTCTGCCATGAATACACTCCTGCGCCATGAATACACTCCTGCGCCATGAATACTCTCCTGCGCCATGAATACTCTCCTGCGCCATGAATACTCTCCTGCGCCATGAATACTCTCCTGTGCCATGAATACACTCCTGCGCCATGAATACTCTCCTGCGCCATGAATACACTCCTCTGCCATGAATACTCTCCTGCGCCATGACTACTCTCCTCTGCCATGAATACTCTCCTGCGCCATGAATACACTCCTGTGCCATGAATACTCTCCTGTGCCATGAATACTCTCCTGCGCCATGAATACACTCCTGTGCCATGAATACACTCCTCTGCCATGAATACTCTCCTGTGCCATGAATACACTCCTGCGCCATGAATACTCTCCTGTGCCATGAATACTCTCCTCTGCCATGAATACTCTCCTGCGCCAGGAATACACTCCTCTGCCATGAATACTCTCCTCTGCCATGAATACACTCCTGTGCCATGAATACTCTCCTGTGCCATGAATACTCTCCCGCGCCAGGAATACACTCCTCTGCCATGAATACACTCCTCTGCCATGAATACTCTCCTGCGCCATGAATACTTTCCTGCGCCATGAATACTCTCCTGCGCCATGACTACTCTCCTCTGCCATGAATACTCTCCTGCGCCATGAATACTCTCCTGCGCCATGAATACTCTCCTGCGCCATGACTACTCTCCTCTGCCATGAATACTCTCCTGCGCCATGACTACTCTCCTCTGCCATGAATACTCTCCTGCGCCATGACTACTCTCCTCTGCCATGAATACTCTCCTGCGCCATGAATACTCTCCTGCGCCATGACTACTCTCCTCTGCCATGAATACTCTCCTGCGCCATGAATACTTTCCTGCGCCATGAATACTCTCCTGCGCCATGACTACTCTCCTCTGCCATGAATACACTCCTCTGCCATGAATACACTCCTGCGCCATGAATACTCTCCTGCGCCATGAATACACTCCTCTGCCATGAATACACTCCTCTGCCATGAATACACTCCTCTGCCATGAATACACTCCTGTGCCATGAATACACTCCTCTGCCATGAATACACGTCACAGCGCCACCCTTCACACCGCACACCAGCACACGTGTGTTACATGGAACAAAACACCAGCAGGCTGGTGTGGAGGAGCCCTACTATGGCCTCCTTCGCCATTTAGCTCTGCCCTAGAGAAACTGTAATAATTGAACAATCCTCCCCATTGGCACAAAAAAAAAAAAAATACAGAGACATTCCGCAAAGCCTAGGATAGACTCGCACATGTGCGCTCACTGACGCATACCTCTTTTTTTGCCTTCAGGTACACCTTCATTTCAAGATGGCGGATCACAATAACGTTTAAAGTTGACCATTTTAAGGGATTGGAAAGTCAACTTTTTTGACAGCCCCCCCCCCCCACTACAAATTCATTCAGAAACAAAATGTGCACCCAAAATTAAGTTAAAAAAATCACTTCAGGCGGGGTGACGTCCTCCTGGAAGGCGCGGTGACGTCACCCTGAAGTGTCAGAGGCCCCATCTGAGGTAATTTTTTTTTAAAAGTTGGTCCTTAACCCTCCACCACTCCACCCCCAATCACAAAATTGCCAATAAACAAACTCTTCACCCAAAA
The DNA here is from genome assembly GCF_062004578.1 of Staurois parvus. Taxonomy (NCBI): domain Eukaryota; kingdom Metazoa; phylum Chordata; class Amphibia; order Anura; family Ranidae; genus Staurois; species Staurois parvus. Next base: position 369,332 of record NW_028319147.1, on the reverse strand, counting down.
TTAATCAAAACATTACCTCAGACAGGGCCTCAGGTTCCTATGGGTGACGTCATCACACCTTCTGGCATAGGTCGGAGCTAGGAATGGCCTGGGGAGCATTTTGGGTGGGATTTTGGGCTCCAGACCCTGTTTGAATGGTGCGGTGACGTCACCCTGAAGCGTCAGAGGCCCCATCTGAGGTCATTTTTTTTTAAAAGTAGGTCCTTAACCCTCCCCCACTCCATCCCCAAACACAAAACTGCTAATAAAAAAACTATTCACCCAAAATTAATCAAAACATTACCTCAGACAGGGTCACAGGTTCTTATGGGTGACGTCATCGCGCCTTTTGGCATAGGTCGGAGCTAGGAATGGCCTGGGGAGCATTTTGGGTGGGATTTTGGGCTCCAGACCCTGTTTAAATGGCGCAGTGACGTCACCCTGAAGCGTCAGAGGCCCCATCTGAGGTCATTTTTTTTCAAAAGTAGGTCCTTAACCCTCCCCCACTCCACCCCCAAACACAAAACTGCCAATAAAAAAACTCTTCACCCAAAATTAATCAAAACATTACCTCAGACGGGGCCTCAGGTTCCTATGGGTGACGTCATCGTGCCTTCTGGGATAGATCGGAGCTCAGAATGGCCTAGGGAACATTTTGGGTGAGATTTTGGGCTCCAGGCCCTGTCAGAATGGCGCTGTGACGTCACCCGGAAGCATCAGAGGCCCCATCTGATGTTATTTTTTTTTAAGTAGGCAGTTGTTTTTAAAAATGGGAAAAGGGGCTGTCGAAAAAAAGATTTTTCAATTTGCATGCTTTAACCGCCGAAACAGCTGTCACCGCAACAGCAAGTGAGGTTGAAATCCCTCTAACGGAGCACCGGATGGCAGTAAATAAATCAGACGGGGGTCCTAACCCTCCCCCCACGCAACTTCCAAACACAAAGCTATTTGTAAACAAACATCACCCAAAATTGAATTAAAAAAGGTCCCAGGGGGGTTCCGACACTTCCATGAGGAACGGGTGACGTCATCGCGTCTTGTGGCAGAGGCTGGAGCTCAAAATGATCTGGAGTGGATTTTGGCGGGATTTCGAGTTTCGTGCCTCTGTCGGAAGGCGCGGTGACGTCACCCGTAATCGCCAGAGGTAGTTTTTTCTTTTAAATTTAGGCGGTTTATTTACAAAGGTGAGGGGCTGTCAAAAGAGACGATTTTCCAAGTCGTCCTTAACCCTCCCCCACTCCCCCCCCCAAACACAAAACTACCAATAAACAAACTCTTCACCCAAAATTAATCAAAAAATTACCTCAGACGGGGCCTATGGGTGACGTCATCGCGCCTACCGGCACAGGTCGGAGCTCGGAATGGCCCGGGGAGCATTTTGGGTGGGATTTTGGGCTCCTGGCCCTGTTGGAAGGCGCGGTGACGTCACCCTGAAGCGTCGGAGGCCCTATCTGAGGTAATTTTTTTAAAAAATTGGGGCGGTTTGTTTGTAAATGGGGGAGGGGACTGTCAAAAAGGTTTTGAGAAAGAAAATGCGCCAAACTGACGCGTTTCGACTTTGGGACCTGCGGACTTTCTCAGGGTAGGATACTGGCGGCTTTAGTTTTATTTCATTGAGATAGCACAGGCGACTCTCAGTTTCCTGCTCGTTTGTAGCCGGGCTCACACCGTCCTTTTCAAAAATTTCTGTCAGAACAGGTGAAACTTTCTGTTGCCAGTAGTCAAGATGGCGGCGCTGGCCTCCAGCTGGCATGACAGGCACTTCCGGCCTCTCCTCCTCTCTCGCCGGTGCCATCATGGTGGATGAGGCTACTCGCCGGGTGGTGTCGGATATCCCGCTGTTGAAGACCGGGGCCAGCCCGCGGGACAAGGAGCTGTGGGTGCAGCGGCTGAAGGAGGAGTACCAGGCCCTCATCCGGGTGAGGGAGCTTTGCGGTAATGTGTCCCCCGGGGATAAGGAGGGGGTCAGAGGTTCCGGGGTGCAGCTGGGGGAGGAATGATCTGTCAGTACACAGGGTCATGTTCTTGTGTCCACACACTGAAATCTGATTGGTCGTGACATGACTGTACAATATGATCAGCCCCTCGCTTTATGACCCCCTATTGCTCCTCTTCCCCCACTTGGTGACCCCCTCTCGCTCCCCTCCACCCGGTGACCCCCTCTCGCTTCCTGTCCCGGTGACCCCCTCTCGCTTTCTGACCCCCCCCTCAGTGACTGACTCTTGCCCCACCCCCGATGACCCCCTCGCTTTCTGACCCCCTGGTGACCCCCCCCGTCGCTTCACACCCCGGTGACCCCCCTCTCGCTTCCTGTCCTGTTGACCCCCCTCTCACTTCCCGTCCCGGTGACCCCCTCTTGCTTCCCGTCCCAGGGACCCCCCTCTTGCCCCCCCCCCCCGGTGACAACCCTCTCGCTTTCCACCCCGATGACCCCCCCCAGTCGCTTTCTACCCTGGTGACCCCCCCCAGTGACCCCCCTCTCGCTTTCCTCCCCGGTGACCCCCCCCCTCTCGCTTTCCGTCCCGGTGACCCCCTTTCGCTTTCCGCCCCGGTGACCCCCTCTTAGCCCCCCTCACTTCCCACCCGGTGACTGACACTCCCCCCACGCTTCCCGCCCCTGTGACCCTCCTGTTGCTTCCCGCCCCTGTGACCCCCTCTCGCTTTCTATCCCCATGACACCTTCTCTCCTTCTGTCCCGTTGACTCCCTTTCACTTTTCTTCTGGTGTCACCCTCTCACTTCCTGTCTTGATACCACCCCTACTCTCTCACTTCCTGTCCTGATGACACCTTATTTCCTGTCCTGGTGACACTCTCTCTTTCTGTCCTGGTGTTACCCCCACCCACCCTCTTCTTGTCCTGGTGACATCCCCACCCATCCTCTAACTTCGTGACACCTTCTTACTTCCGGTCCGTGACACCTTCTTACTTCCTGTCTTGGTACCGCCCCTACCCTCTCACTTCCTGTCCTGGTGACACCCCCATCCTCTCACTTCCTGTTCTGATGACACCCTCTCATTTCCTGTCCTGGTGACACCTCCATCCTCTCACTTCCTGTCCTATGACGTCCTCTTGCCTCCTGTCCTGGTGACATCTCCATCCTCTCACTTCCTGTCCTGGTGACATCTCCATCCTCTCACTTCCTGTCCTGGTGACACCTCCATCCTCTCACTTCCTGTCCTATGATGTCTTCTCGCTTCCTGTCCTGGTGACATCTCCATCCTCTCGCTTCCTGTCCTGGTGACCTCCCCATCCTCTGACTTATTGCCCTATAAATTGTGACAGTTCACCTTAAAGCTGCTCCCACGTGGAGTCTGACCCGCCCCTGTCAAGATCTGTGATTGGCTGTATATGTTTGTAATTTGTTTTTTCCGGTTTTGGCCCCGCAGTATGTGGAGAACAACAAGAAGGCGGACAATGACTGGTTCAGGTTAGAGTCGAATAAAGAAGGCACCAGGTGAGTTGTGGGCAGGGCTAGTGACAGGAGCTCCGCCTCCAACGCTTGCTTACAGCTGTGATGGTATAATGGGCTCTCCTCTCCCGCTGTGTTGTAGGTGGTTCGGGAAATGCTGGTACATCCACGAGCTGCTGAAGTACGAATTCGATGTGGAGTTCGATGTGAGTTTGGAAATTTTTATGCTTTTGAATTTATGGCGAATTTATCATCCAATCCCTGATAGAAGTCCTGAGCGAATGGGAGGAGCTGGATGGTGGGTGGGGGTGACTTAGTCAGGTGTAGAAAGACAATAAGAGAGGGTAGAGGGTGTCGCCAGGTCAGGAAACAGGAAGGTGGGGTGGTCATTGGGACAGGAAGTGAGAGGGTGGGGGTGTTGTCCCCAAAGGAGAAAGTGAGAGGATGGGGGTGTCAAGAGGACAGGAAGTATGAAGGTGGGATGGTCATTAGGACAGGGAGTGAGATAAGGGGGGTGCCGCCAAGACAGTATGTGAGAGGGTGTGGCCAGGACAGGAAGTGAAAGGCTAGGGGTGTCACCAGAACAGTATGTCAGAGGGTGGGGGTGTCGTCAGGACAAGAAGGGAAAGGGTGAGGTGTCTTCAGGACCGCATGTCAGAGGGTGGGGGTGTGGTCAGGACAGGAAGTGAGAGGTTGGGGGTGTTGTCCCCAAGAGAGGAAATGAGAGGATGGGGGTGTCAACAGGACTGGAAGTGGAAAGGTGGGGTGGTCATTAGGATAGGAAGTGAGATCAGGGGGGTGTAGCCAAGACAGTATGAGAGGGTGTGGCCAGGACAGGAAGTGAAAGGGTGGGTTGTTGTCAGGACAGCATGTCAGAGGGTGGGACTGTGGCCAGGACAGGAAGCGAGAGGGTGGGTTGTCATCAGGACAGCATGTCAGAGGGTGGGACTGTGGCCAGGACAGGAAGCAAGAAGGTGGGGCGTTGTCAGGACAGCATGTCAGAGGGTAGGGGTGTGGCCAGGACAGGAAGCAAGAAGGTGGGGCGTTGTCAGGGCAGCATGTCAGAGGGTGGGGGTATGGCCAGGACAGGAAGTGAGAAGGTGGGGCGTCGTCAGGACAGCATGTCAGTGGGTGGGGGTGTGGCCAGGACAGGAAGCAAGAAGGTGGGGCGTTGTCAGGACAGCATGTCAGAGGGTAGGGGTGTGGCCAGGACAGGAAGCAAGAAGGTGGGGCGTTGTCAGGACAGCATGTCAGAGGGTGGGGGTATGGCCAGGACAGGAAGTGAGAAGGTGGGGGGTCGTCAGGACAGCATGTCAGTGGGTGGGGGTGTGGCCAGGACAGGAAGCGAGAAATGGGGCGTCATCAGGACAGCATCTCCGAGGGTGGGGGTGTGGCCAGGACAGGAAGTGAGAGAGTGGGGTGTCCTCACGACAGCATGTCAAAGGGTGGGGGTGTGGCCAGGACAGGAAGTGAGAGTGTGGATTGTCGTCAGGACAGCATGTCAGAGGGTGGGGGTGTGGCCAGGACAGGAAGCGAGAAGGTGGGGCATCGTCAGGACAGCATGTCAGAGGGTGGGGGTGTGGCCAGGACAGGAAGTGAGAGGGTGGGGGTGTTGCCTTCGCAGCTCTTAGGGGAGGGTTTTAGTAGCCCCAAAGCCGCAGGTGACACTAACCTACATTTATAGGATTTTTGTCTCCTCTGTGCAGATTCCGGTCACTTACCCGTCCACAGCCCCCGAAATCGCCATTCCAGAGCTGGACGGCAAGACGGCGAAGATGTACAGGTAACAGGCGGCCATAACTGGCAAACGGCCGGCCATGTGTGGTCCTTAAAGGGGAAGTACTCACTTGGGGTCATTGTCATGTTCACCTCACGTTAGTACATGATTGCTGCACCATATTTCACCTGTTTAATCACACAGATTTGCACCTTTCACTGGCCGCATGCTTTTACTGGGGGAGTGGTGGACAGTGAGCATTCTCAGCTTCTGTATATAATAGAGGGATGTAAGGAACGGCTTGTACTCAGCATGCGCCCAATGAAGGCTCCCTCCTGTCATGTTGTAATGTGTTGTTTTTTTTTTTCCCCCCCCCCATAGAGGAGGGAAGATCTGCCTGACGGAACACTTCAAACCACTGTGGGCACGGAACGTACCAAAATTCGGCCTGGCACATCTCATGGCTTTAGGGGTGAGTATTGTTCGGGAAGAAATCCCTGACATGTCACCAATATACAGCTCAGTATTGGGGTTCAGAAGAACTCCACCCCTTTTATCATTAAAACGATGATGTCATCACTCTGCTGCAGGCAGGAGGAATCATTTCCTGAGTCTCCCCTCCCCCAGTAATCAGACTTCCTCATTTTAACACCAGTTCCCTGGCTCTCATGCTGACCCATCGGTCTTCAGAACAGACCTAAGACTTGATGTAGATCAATGCTGTACTGATCTGTCGCTGGCCGGGTGCGTCGATCTGTCGCTGGCCGGGTGCGTCGATCTGTCGCTGGCCGGGTGCGTCGATCTGTCGCCGGCCGGTTGCGGCGATCTGTTGTGTGGACCTCCTGGACATGTCGAGGGCCGCACTTCTCCCCAGGTTTGCCAAGCTGACCAATCGCTGGGTTAAAGCCTGTGTCCTCCTTAGGGAGATTTCCCTTTACATCCTATCAGAACAGGAAGTGATCGGAAATGTCAATGGGGACACAGACCCAAAACACATTCTCAATACAGCAGGGAAGGATTTGAATTTCTTATCCTGGTGACGGGTGTCACAGAGACAGGATGTGAGGGAACCCCTCCCTGGTGAGTTCATAGACAGGACCTGATAGGAATTCAACTCCTTCAAAAAAAAAAAAAAAATACAAAGGGACTGAATTCTGTATTGAAGGCATAACTAATGTGTGAGAGCGTCTTCAAACTTTCTAATGCGTTTACAATTTCCTTCTGGTCCTGGATGATTCCCGGGAAATCCAGGTCCCCTGAAGATTCCCGGGAAATCCCGGCCCCGGGAGGATTCCCGGCCCCGGGAAGATTCCCGGCCCCGGGAGGATTCCCGGCCCCGGGAAGATTCCCGGGCGATTTCCGGCTCTCCTGGGCGATTTCCGGGCGATTTCCGGCTCTCCTGGGCGATTTCCGGCACTCCCGGTCCCGGGCGATTTCCGGCACTCCCGGTCCCGGGCGATTTCCGGCACTCCCGGTCCCGGGCGATTTCCGGCACTCCCGGTCCCGGGCGATTTCCGGCACTCCCGGTCCCGGGCGATTTCCGGCACTCCCGGTCCCGGGCGATTTCCGGCAATCCCGGTCCCGGGCGATTTCCGGCAATCCCGGTCCCGGGCGATTTCCGGCAATCCCGGTCCCGGGCGATTTCCGGCAATCCCGGTCCCGGGCGATTTCCGGCTCTCCCGGCCCCGAATGATTTCCGGCTCTCCCGGCCCCGAATGATTTCCAGCACTCCCGGCCCCGGTGATTTCCAGCACTCCCGGTCCCAGAGATTCCCGGCTCCGGATGATTCCCGGGCACTCCAGGTCCTGGATGATTCCCGGAGATTCCCAGGCACTCCCGGCCCCGGATGATTTCCAGCACTCCTGGTAACTTTTCTCTCTGTCTCTCAGCTGGGCCCGTGGCTGGCGGTGGAAATTCCTGACCTGATCAGCAAGAGAATGATCAAACATAAGGACAATTGAGGATGACATTCCAGCCAATCCTTCTTCCTGCTAGAAGACCTGGGGGGGCGAACGATCAGCCAATCGCTTCCCTGACACAAGACCCAGGGACCACCAACCGGCCAAATCACCTCACCAACACAAGACCTGGGGGGCCAGCATTTGCCGAGGACGGCAGAACCTGTCATTTATTTATCATATTTGTACCACAAGCCGCTCGGCTGACCATCTGCTATTCTGTATAATAAATCTTCTGTTCGCTCACCTCGTCTGTTTCCTGTGCAGTGATCGGCTTTACACTGGGGGGGACTTTGGGGCAAAATTCGATCGATGTATTCCACTAGTGCAGGAGCAGAGCGGAGCCGGCTCTGGGTGAGAAGTGGACAGGTGTGGAGGTGCCGCCATAGATCTCATCAGAATGCAAAGACCGCCAAAGGCCAACTTTAATCTTTTTTTTTTTTTTTTTTTTTGGACAGAGCAGGGAAGGGGTGGAATTTCTAGGACAGGAAGTGAGTGGAAATGTTCCTGATGAGGGCACAGACATGAGCATTTTTAGTAGAGCATATTGTGCTGTGCTGGGGGGTGATGGGATGAGGCCATTGTCCACAGAAACCAACCAAATCTACAGCTTCTTAGGAAAAGTGCAGCCTGTGGTGTTACCTCGGACCCCTCTGTATATAGATCTGAGATCCTATGTGACACCTGATCCCCTCTGTATGTAGATCTGAGATCCTATGTGACCCCTGATCCCCTCTGTATATAGATCTGAGATCCTATGTGACACCTGATCCCCTCTGTGTATAGATCTGAGATCCTATGTGACACCTGAACCCCTCTGTGTATAGATCTGAGATCCTATGTCACCCCCTGATCCCCTCTGTGTATAGATCTGAGATCCTATGTGACCCCTGATCCCCTCTGTGTATAGATCTGAGATCCTATGTGACCCCCTGATCCCCTCTGTGTATAGATCTGAGATCCTATGTGACCCCTGATCCCCTCTGTGTATAGATCTGAGATCCTATGTGACCCCTGATCCCTTCTGTATATGGATCTGAGATCCTGTGTGACCTCTGACCCCTCTGTGTATAGATCTGAGATCCTGTGTGACCCCTGATCCCCTCTGTGTATAGATCTGAGATCCTATGTGACCCCTGATCCCCTCTGTGTATAGATCTGAGATCCTAGCTGACCCCTGATCCCCTCTGTATATAGATCTGAAATCCTATGTGACCCCTGATCCCTTCTGTATATAGATCTGAGATCCTATGTGACCCCTGATCCCTTCTGTATATAGATCTGAGATCCTATGTGATCCTTTCTGTGTATAGATCTGAGATCATATGTGACCCCTAATCCCTTCTGTATATAGATCTGAGATCCTATGTGACCCCTAATCCCTCTGTATATAGATCTGAGATCCTATGTGACCCCTAATCCCTCTGTATATAGATCTGAGATCCTATGTGACCCCTAATCCCTCTGTATATAGATCTGAGATCCTATGTGACCTCTGTCCCCTCTGTATATAGATCTGAGATCCTATGTGACCCCTGATCCCCTCTGTGTATAGATCTGAGATCCTATGTCACCCCCTGATCCCCTCTGTGTATAGATCTGAGATCCTATGTGACCCCTGATCCCCTCTGTGTATAGATCTGAGATCCTATGTGACTCCTGATCCCCTCTGTGTATAGATCTGAGATCCTATGTGACTCCTGATCCCCTCTGTATATAGATCTGAGATCCTATATGACCCCTAATCCCTCTGTATATAGATCTGAGATCCTATGTGATCCCTTCTGTGTATAGATCTGAGATCCTATGTGACCCCCTAATCCCTCTGTATATAGATCTGAGATCCTATGTGACCCCTGATCCCCTCTGTATATAGATCTGAGATCCTAGGTGACCCCCTGATCCCCCTCTGTATATAAATCTGAGATCCTATGTGACCCTGATCTCCTCTGTATATAGATCTGAGATCCTATGTGACCCTGATCTCTTCTGTATATAGATCTGAGATCCTATGTGACCCTGATCTCCTCTGTATATAGATCTGAGATCCTAGGTGACCCTCTGATCCCCTCTGTATATAGATCTGAGATCCTAGGTGACCCTCTGATCCCTCTGTGCTTAGATCTGAGATCCTATATAACCCCTCTGTATATAGATGAGGGATCCTATGTGACCCCTGACCCTCCCATATATTGATGAGTAATCGTGTGACCCCTGATCGCTTCTTCAGTGTAGCTGTATGTACAGTATATCACAAAAGTATAACCTTTGACCCCTTTATATATAGATCAGTGGACCTAAGTGACCTCTAACCCATTTGTACATAGATCAGTGACCTCTGATTCCTCTATATATAGATTGGTGACTTGCTGTATATAATTTAATGACCCCTCTATATATAGATCATTGACTTCTGACACCTCTGTATATAGATCAGTGACCCCTGATCCCTCTATATATAGATCAGTGACCCCTGATCCCTCTGTATATAGATCAGTGACCCCTGACCGCTTTGTATATAGATTAGTGACCTCTAACCCCTCTGTATCTAGATCAGTGACCCCATACCCCTCCGTATATAGATCAGTGACCCCATACCCCTCCGTATATAGATCAGTGACCCCATACCCCTCTGTATATAGATCAGTGACCCCATACCCCTCCGTATATAGATCAGTGACCCCTGACCGCTCTGTATATAGATCAGTGACCCCTGACCGCTCTGTATATAGATCAGTGACCTCTCACCCCTTTGTATATAGATCAGTGACCCCTGACCGCTCTGTATATAGATCAGTGATCTCTCACCCCTTTATATATAGATCAGTGACCCCTGACCTCTCTGTATATAGATCAGTGACCTCTGACCCCTCTGTATAGATCAGTGACTCCTGACCGCTCTGTATATAAATCAGTGACCTCTCACCTCTCTCTAAATTGATCAGTGACCACTCTCTATATAGATCAGTGACCTCTAACTGCTCTGTATATAGATCAGTGACTTTCGACCCCTCTATATATAGATCAGTGACCTTTGACCCCTCTATAGATCAGTGACCTCTGACCCCTCTGTATATAGATGAATAACCCCCTTGTATATAGATCAGTGACCTCTGACCCCTCTTTATATAGATCAGTGACCCCTGACCCCTCTGTATATAGATCAGTGACCTCTTTCGACCCCTCTGTATATAGATCAGTGGCCCCTCACCCCTCTGTATATAGATCAGTGACCTCCGACCCCTCTTTATATAGATCAGTGACCCCCGACCCCTCTGTATATAGATCAGTGACCTCTGACCCCTCTGTATATAGATCAGTGACCCCCGACCCCTCTGTATATAGATCAGTGACCCCCCCGACCCCTCTGTATATAGATCAGTGACCCCCGACCCCTCTGTATATAGATCAGTGACCTCTAACCCATCTGTATATAGATCAGTGGACCCTGACCCATCTGTATATAGATCAGTGACCTCCGACCCCTCTTTATATAGATCAGTGGCCTCCGACCCATCTGTATATAGATCAGTGACCCCCGACCCTTCTGTATATAGTTCAGTGGCCCTAGACCCCTTTGTATATAGATCAGTGGACCCTGACCCATCTGTATATAGATCAGTGGACCCCCGACCCATCTGTATATAGATCAGTGACCCCCGACCCATCTGTATATAGATCAGTGACCCCCGACCCCTCTGTATATAGATCAGTGACCCCCGACCCCTCTGTATATAGATCAGTGACCTCTAACCCATCTGTATATAGATCAGTGACCTCTGACCCATCTGTATATAGATCAGTGGACCCTGACCCCTCTGTATATAGATCAGTGACCCCCGACCCTTCTGTATATAGTTCAGTGGCCCTAGACCCCTCTGTATATAGATCAGTGGACCCCGACCCCTCTGTATATAGATCAGTGACCCCCGACCCCTCTGTATATAGATCAGTGACCCCCCCCCGACCCCTCTGTATATAGATCAGTGACCCCCCCCGACCCCTCTGTATATAGATCAGTGACCCCCCCCGACCCCTCTGTATATAGATCAGTGACCCCCGACCCCTCTGTATATAGATCAGTGACCTCTAACCCATCTGTATATAGATCAGTGACCCCCCCCGACCCCTCTGTATATAGATCAGTGACCCCCCCGACCCATCTGTATATAGATCGGTGGACTCTGACCCATCTGTATATAGATCAGTGACCCCCGACCCTTCTGTATATAGATCAGTGGCCCTAGACCCCTTTGTATATAGATCAGTGGACCCTGACCCCTCTGTATATAGATCAGTGACCTCTGACCCCTCTGTATATAGATCAGTGACCTCTGGTGATCTGTACATTATTGATTAGTGATTCTCTGGTGATTTGTAGAATTATTGATCTCTTATAATTTTCAGTCACATCCTCAATAATATAAACAGAGCGACGCTCAGCGGGCAGCCTCGGACTGTACCATCGTAGTAATGCCGGGGGTGGGGGGAAGACAGGCGGTGTCGGTGCCCTGTACTGCTCCGGTGGGATTTTTAATCCTCCCGTATAATGGAGGCGCCGGATGAGAAATTGGGGGTCATTCTCTGTACCCCGCTCCCCTAATCTGTATAGGAGTTCCTCCCCAGACCTAGTGGTTCAGTCCTAACTTTGCGCAGCCGCAGTATGCTCGGATCACCCCTGCCCATGCGCAGTGCGGGTGGTGGAGGCTTCGCCCGCCATGTTGGCTCCTGGCAGGGGACGGTTTACTAACAGACGGTGACTATGGACACCCGCCGTACATGTGAGAGCAGAGCGGAGCCGCCCGTTATCGGACAGCCGTCCCCGTCCCGGTGTGCTCCATGACCCGCACCCCCAGCACCGGTGAGTGTTTACATCGCCCCCCCTGTGCGGTCTGTGAGCGTTAACCCTTCACTGTGCGCTCTGTGAGCTTTATACAGCCAGCCAATGGAGCTCAATGATATTTCCAGAGTAAACCAGGACCTGCTGAGTAGAAAAGCCTGTCCCCTGCCAGCCTGCAGCAGAGAGGGAGCTGTATTCATTGTGGGGAAGCAGTGGCCTCACTGCAGAGATCCTACCCGCCCCCTGCTGGTGAAAGCAGCCACAGCCTGAGTAGAAAAGCCTGTCCCCTGCCAGCATGCTGTAAAGAGGGAGCCGTATTCCTTGTGGGGAAGCAGTGGTCCCTCTGCAGAGGTCCTACATGCCCCTCTTGCTGAAAGCAGCCACAGCCTGAGTAGAAAAGCCTATCCCCTGCCAGCATGCAGCAGAGAGGGAGCCGTATTCATTGTGGGGGAAGCGGTGGACTCTCTGCAGAGATCCTACATGCCACCTCCTGGTGACAGCAGCCACAGCCTGAGTAGAAAAGCCTGTCCCCTGCCAGCATGCTGTAAAGAGGGAGCCGTATTCCTTGTGGGGAAGCAGTGGTCTCTCTGCAGAGGTCCTACATGCCCCTCTTGCTGAAAGCAGCCACAGCCTGAGTAGAAAAGCCTATCCCCTGCCAGCATGCAGCAGAGAGGGAGCCGTATTCATTGTGGGGGAAGCGGTGGACTCTCTGCAGAGATCCTACATGCCACCTCCTGGTGAAAGCAGCCACAGCCTGAGTAGAAAAGCCTGTCCCCTGCCAGCATGCTATAAAGAGGGAGCTGTATGCATTGTGGGGAAGCAGTGGTCTCTCTGCAGAGGTCCTACATGCCCCTCTTGCTGAAAGCAACCACAGCCTGAGTAGAAAAGCCTGTCCCCCGCCAGCATGCAGCAGAGAATGAGCCGTATTCCTTGTGGGGAAGCAGTTGTCTCTCTGCAGAGGTCCTACACGCTCCCTCCTGGTGAAAGCAGCCACAGCCTGAGTAGAAAAGCCTGTCCCCTGCCAGCATGCAGCAGAGAAGGATCCTTGTTACTTTTGGGGAAGCAGTGGTCTCTCTGCAGAGGTCCTACAGGCCCCCTCCTGCTGAAAGCAGCCACAGCCTAAGCAGAAAAGCCTGTCCCCTGCCAGCATGCAGCAGAGAATGAGCCGTATTCCTTGTGGGGAAGCGGTGGTCTCTCTGCACAGCCCCCTCCTGGTGAAAGCAGCCAAAGCCTGTCCCCTGCCAGCATGCAGAGGAAAAGGAGCCGTATTCCTTGTGGGGAAGCAGTGGTCTCTATGCACAGGTCCTATACCCCTCCCCATTGGTGAAAGCAGCCACAGCCTGATTAGAAAAGCCTGTCTCCTGCCAGCATGCTATAAGACGGAGCCGTATTCCTTGTGGGAAAGCGGCGGTCTCTCTGCAGAGGTCCTACACGGCCCCTCTTGCTGAAAGCAGCCACAGCCTGAGTAGAAAAGCCTGTCTCCTGCCAGCATGCAGCAGAGGAGCCTTGTTCCTTGTGGGGAAGCAGTAGTCTCTCTGCAGAGGTCCTATACGCCCCCTCCTGGTGAAAGCAGCCACAGCCTGAGTAGAAACGCCTGTCCCTTGCCAGCATGCTGCAAAGAAGGAAACATTGGTCTCTCTGCAGAGGTCCCCCCCTCCCATACTGAGTCAGACCTATTGCTCTGAATTTAGCAAGCTCATGCTCTCTGCTGATTGGAGGGCTCTGACTCCGCAGAGGGCGTTCCGGACCCCTGCGGAGAGACCTACTGCCTTCCCTCTCTGAAGTTTGCTGGCAAAGGACAGGCTTTTCTGTGCAGGCTGTGGCTGCTTTCAGCATTAGGGACATGAAGGACCTCTGCGAAAAGACTACTGCTTCCACACAGAGGCTCCTGCTCTGCAGCAATGGCGGCAAGGGACAGGCTTTTCTATATAGGCTGTGGCTGCTTTCAATGTAGGGGGGGGGGGGCATGTAGGACCTCTGCAGAGAGACCACTGCTTCCCCACAAGGCTCCCTCTCTGCAGCAATGTTTGCAAGGGACAGGCTTTTCTACTCAGGCTTTGGCTACTTTCAGCAGGAGGGGGGCATGCAGGACTTCTGCAGAGAGCCCACTGCTTCCCCACAAGAAACGAGGCTCCCTCTCTGCTGCATTCTGGCAGGGGACAGGCTTTTCTACTTCGGTTGTGGCTGCTTTCAGCAGTGGGGGCATGTAGGACCTCTGCAGAGAGACCACTGCTTCCCCGCAAGGAACAAGGCTTTCTCTCTGCAGCAATGCTGGCAAGGGACAGGCTTTTTTACTTAGCCCGTGGCTGCTTTTAATGGGGGGGGAAGGGGGATGGCATGTAGGACCTCTGCAGAGAGACCACTGCTTCCCCACAAGGAACAAGGCTCCCTCTCTGCAGTAATGTCGGCAGGGCACAGGCTCTTCCCTTCAGGCTGTGGCTGCTTTCAGCAGTGGGTTGCATTTAGGACAGTTGCGGAGAGACCACTGTTTCCCCCCAGAGCAAGGCTCTTCCTCTGCAGCAGTGCTGGCGGGGGACCGGCTTTTCTACTTCGGTTGTGGCTGCTTTCAGTAGTGGGGGCATGTAGGACCTCTGCAGAGAGACCACTGCTTCCCCGCAAGGAACAAGGCTCTTCCTCTGCAGCAGTGCTGGCGGGGGACCGGCTTTTCTACTCGGGCTGTGGCTGCTTTCTAAATAAAACCAACTGTAGGGAACTGTTTGCATGTCGCTGTTCTAATGCCCCTCCCCCCCCCCCCCCCCACATTGGGTTGTCCAAAAAAAAAAAAAAAACAGTTGGTGTTCTGTCAGCTGACCCCACGCCGCCCGTTTTCTTCTCTGACGTCATCGGGAGCCGGCGGCCCTTTCCGGATTGTCATTGTCATTGCGCGCCACCAGGGGCCGGCTGTGTCTGCGGGTTTTAAATAGAAAATAAAAAAAATATAATAAAAGCAGTGATTGCACCACATGTGAGGTATCGCCGCAAACATCGGAGTGAGCGCAATAATTCCGGGGTTGGGGGGCGTCATTCACGATCAAACCGTTAAGCGCCACCTATGGACACTTTTAGGTACTGCAGTTTATCCCGGATTCACAGGGATGTGCAATTTTAAATCATGACTCGTTTGGTATCTATTTACTCGATGCAACTTCGTCTTTTATATTTTGGAACAAAAAAAAACCTGAGTGTTATATTGGGTTTGTGCGCACTGAAAAAAAAAAAAAGTAAAAATCTGGCCCTCCAGGCCATTTCACGTGGCCCTTGCACCTCTCCTGCAGGTACCCCTTTGTCTCCGCCCCCCACCCTGTCTCAGCAGTCGGCGTCGACTTACACAGCCAAAATGGAAGGAATGACTCCGGCTCGCTCACCTTCGGCATCCTCGGGGTTAATCCCGCCAGGCAGCCCTTCCAGGGCGGTGAATCCCCGCAGGACGCCGTATTTATAGCGAGCGCTTATTTATGCCTCAGGAAGTCCCAGAGGTGGCGCTGCTCTCTTGTCTCACAGCCCGCGGCGATCTGAGGGCACCGCGCTCCCAGAACGCGAAGCCAGCCAATCACGGTGCTTTAATATGTTCTAAGAATACACGGTGAGTGAAGAGTTAATGGGCCCCCCCCCCCAACCCCAAGTGCTCCACATTTTTCTGGGCACCTCCACTTTTTTGGCGCCCTTGCAGCTTTTTCTCAAGTTGCGAAACGTCCGCCATCTTTCTTTTTTTTTTTTAAGGAAGTCCTTGCAGATGCGACTCCACTTTTGTGGTGGACAGGTGGGAAAATATTGAAATAAAATATAGGGGGCACCTCCACTTTTTTGGCGCCCTTGCAGCTTTTTCTCAAGTTGCGAAACGTCCGCCATCTTTTTTTTTTTTTTAAGGAAGTCCTCGCAGATGCGACTCCAACTCTGTGGTGGACAGGTGGGAAAATATCGAAATAAAATATAGGGGGCGTCGCTCTGGGTCTGACAGTCTCCTGTTTCCTGGCAATGTACAGAAAAGCTCCGCCCACTATTGTTTACAGGGTCATGTGACTGGCCAGAAACACTGCGAAAATCCTGCTGACTTTGGAAGCTGACTATTATATTGAACAGGTCACTGATGTTGTTTTTTTTTTTTTTTTTTTTTTTTCTTTTCTCAGGGGGACCCCAATCCATCAGGTCCACAATGCCGCAGGTCTGCGAAGCCAGATTTGGGCGTGGCCGCGACCCCTCGCTGGTCACCTCCCAACCTCCCACCGCCGGCAAAATCCTCACCTCTCTCCGTACCGTCAGCCAAGAGCGATCGGCCTTCTCCACCACGGTTTTCAGCAACGGCATCCCGAAACGGCGCCCCCTGCCTCCACCTCCGGTACTGGAGGAGAAGATCAAGGCGGAGCGCGGACGCAGCACTCAGCGGGCGGAGTCCTCCAGCAGGAAGGGACCCATAAAGGCCGACCACTTTCTGGCAGTTGGCAGCGGCGCTCCCGTCACCAAACCGCCGGCTCAGCCTCTGGCGCCAAGGCCGGGAAGCTTGTCGCGGTCTAAGTCGGTCAGTTATGGAGACCTCAGCTCTGCCGGAAACAAAGTGGAAGAGATCAGCAAAGGACTGTCACGGGTGACGCTCAGGGAGCGCAGCGCCTCCTCCAGTAGGAAGCCGCCATTGGACCCCGCCGTGCTGAAGAGGAGCAGCTCGCTAAAGAGGCTGAATTCCTTACCAACAATGGAGGCTCAGCACCAACCCGGCGCCGTCTCCGTGACGCCATTACGACCCAACGCTTCCACCAAACCGGCACCCCGAGAGGCACAGGAGAGGAAAGACTCGCAACAGACCCGACCCTCCTGCAGCTCGCCGACCACAGACACCCCAACCGTCATCAATGGGACCAAGACGCAGGAGAGGCGACCGACATCATCTACACCAGTACGTGTGTCGGAGGTAAACCTGTCAGAGGAGCTTACGCTCTAATGTGTCCCCTCCCCCAGAGTCCCATCAGTCTGTACCAGAGGAGCTTACACTCTAATGTCCCCTCCCCCGCAGTCCCATCAGTCTCTGTACCAGAGGAGCTTACGCTCTAATGTCCCCTCCCCCACAGTCCCAACAGTCTGTACCAGAGGAGCTTACACTCTTAATGTCCCCTCCCCCCACAGTCCCATCAGTCTCTGTAGCAGAGGAGCTTACACTCTAATGTCCCCTCCCCCACAGTCACATCAGTCTCTGTACCAGAGGAGCTTACACTCTAATGTCCCCTCCCCCCACAGTACCATCAGTCTCAGTACCAGAGGGGCTGACACTCTAATGTCCCCTCCCCCACAGTCCCATCAGTCTCTGCACCAGAGGAGCTTACGCTCTAATGTCCCCTCCCCCACAGTCCCATCAGTCTCTGTACCAGAGGAGCTGACACTCTAATGTCCCCTCCCCCACAGTCCCATCAGTCTCTGTACCAGAGGAGCTGACACTCTAATGTCCCCTCCCCCGCAGTCACATCAGTCTCTGTACCAGAGGAGCTTACACTCTAATGTCCCCTCCCCCACAGTCACATCAGTCTCTGTACCAGAGGAGCTGACACTCTAATGTCCCCTCCCCGCAGTCCCATCAGTCTCTGTATCAGAGGAGCTTACACTCTAATGTCCCCTCCCCCGCAGTCACATCAGTCTCTGTACCAGAGGAGCTTACACTCTAATGTCCCCTCCCCCACAGTCCCATCAGTCTCTGTACCAGAGGAGCTTACACTCTAATGTCCCCTCCCCCACAGTCCCATCAGTCTCTGTACAGAGGAGCTTACACTCTAATGTCCCCTCCCCCACAGTCCCATCAGTCTCTGTACAGAGGAGCTTACACTCTAATGTCCCCTCCCCCACAGTAACATCAGTCTCTGTACAGAGGAGCTTACGCTCTAATGTCCCCTCCCCCGCAGTCACATCAGTCTCTGTACAGAGGAGCTTACACTCTAATGTCCCCTCCCCCACAGTCCCATCAGTCTCTGTACAGAGGAGCTTACACTCTAATGTCCCCTCCCCCACAGTAACATCAGTCTCTGTACAGAGGAGCTTACGCTCTAATGTCCCCTCCCCCGCAGTCACATCAGTCTCTGTACAGAGGAGCTTACACTCTAATGTCCCCTCCCCCACAGTCCCATCAGTCTCTGTACAGAGGAGCTTACGCTCTAATGTCCCCTCCCCCGCAGTCCCATCAGTCTCTGTACCAGAGGAGCTTACACTCTAATGTCCCCTCCCCCGCAGTCCCATCAGTCTCTGTACCAGAGGAGCTTACACTCTAATGTCCCCTCCCCCACGGTCTCATCAGTCTCTGTACCAGAGGAGCTTACACTCTAATGTCCCCTCCCCCACGGTCACATCAGTCTCTGTACCAGAGGAGCTTACACTCTAATGTCCCCTCCCCCACAGTCACA
This sequence comes from Staurois parvus, assembly GCF_062004578.1. Taxonomy (NCBI): domain Eukaryota; kingdom Metazoa; phylum Chordata; class Amphibia; order Anura; family Ranidae; genus Staurois; species Staurois parvus. Next base: position 351,051 of record NW_028319147.1, on the reverse strand, counting down.
CACTATTATTATAGCTCTGACGTACACTGTGGCGCTGTACTGTGGCCGGAGTGGTGTCGGGGTAGAAGTGGTAGGTGGTTGGTGACACAGCTGTGTGTACATCACCAAGGTCATATCGCGCTCCCTGCGCGCTCGTAGCGTACGTTCCCCTCCCGTCCGCGGAGAGAGAAAGCAGCGTGACTCCACAGCTAATTAATCCCAAGGAGATGAGCTCTCTGATCCACCTTGAACAGTCCCAGGCACAATCCTCTGAGAAGGATGATGAGAGGTTGTCCCTTTAATCCCCGTCATTCTCCCGAGGACAAGCGAGCAGTCAGGACGGGCTGGCCCCCTTGCAGAGCCGCAACATGCCAGGGCTGCCGGGGACCGGTCTGGTTGAACTGCCCCAGAAGCTCCAGCACATGCTGTCCGACAAGAAGGAGGTCCAGGGGAAAGGTGTGGATATCTCGGAGTCTGTGGTCCATACCGCCATGATGGGACTCCTGCTCATGGCCAGCGAGGTAATACTGGGAGTCACAGGGTACGAGTCATTAGGTGACACAGGATGTTCTGGGGTGCCTGAAGTCACGGGTTACACAGGGGGCACTAGAAGTCAGATGACACAGTGTTCTGGGGTGCTCTTGATATCTCGGGGTACTCAGAGGGCACTAGGAGTCATTAGATCGCACAGAATGCTTGGGGGTGGTCTTGAAATCACAGGGTACACAGGGGGCACTAGGAGTCAGTAGATGACACAGGAGGATGCTCAGGGGCGGTCCTGAAATCACTGGATGCACAGGGGGCACTAGGAGTCCGATGACACAGGATGCTTGGGGGCGGTCCTGAAATCACGGGGGGCACTAGGAAACATGACACAAGATGCTCAAGGGCGGTCCTGAAATCACCAGATACACAGGGGGCACTAGGAGTCCGATGACACAAAATGCTTGGGGGCAGTCCTGAAATCACGGGGCACTAGGTGTCAGATGACACGATGCTTGGGGGCGGTCCTGACATTACAGGGTACACAGGGGTCACTAGAAGTCAGATGACAGAGGACACTTGGGGGCAGTCCTGAAATCATGGGGTACATGGGGCACTAGGTGTCAGATGACACAGGATGCTCGGGGGCGGTCCTGAAATCACAGGGCACACAGGGGGCACTAGGTGTCAGATGACACAAGATGCTCGGGGGCGGTCCTGAAATCACGGGGTACACAGGGGGCACTAGGTGTCAGATGACACAAGATGCTCGGGGGCGGTCCTGAAATCACGGGGTACACAGGGGGCACTAGGTGTCAGATGACACAAGATGCTCGGGGGCGGTCCTGAAATCACGGGGTACACAGGGGGCACTAGGTGTCAGATGACACAAGATGCTCGGGGGCGGTCCTGAAATCACGGGGTACACAGGGGGCACTAGGTGTCAGATGACACAAGATGCGAGGGGACGGTCCTGAAACCACAGGGTACACAGGGGGCACTAGGTGTCAGATGACACAAGATGCTCGGGGGCGGTCCTGAAACCACAGGGTACACAGGGGGCACTAGGTGTCAGATGACACAAGATGCTCGGGGGCGGTCCTGAAACCACGGGGTACACAGGGGGCACTAGGTTTTTTAAACCTTTTTCCTTTAATTCTTCTCTATGGCTGTGCCAATCATAGGAGTTGTGGCCTGATTTGCTGTGGCACTGATCATGGCCACCGTCTCCTGATTGGATGTTCTGATCATGGCCACCGTCTCCTGATTGGATGTTCTGATCATGGCCACCGTCTCCTGATTGGACGTTCTGATCATGGCCACCGTCTCCTGATTGGAAGTTCTGATCATGGCCACCGTCTCCTGATTGGACGTTCTGATCATGGCCACCGTCTCCTGATTGGACGTTCTGATCATGGCCACCGTCTCCTGATTGGACGTTCTGATCATGGCCACCGTCTCCTGATTGTACGTTCTGATCATGGCCACCGTCTCCTGATTGGACGTTCTGATCATGGCCACCGTCTCCGGATTGGACGTTCTGATCATGGCCACCGTCTCCTGATTGGACGTTCAGATCATGGCCACCGTCTCCTGATTGGACGTTGTGATCATGGCCACCGTCTCCTGATTGGACGTTCTGATCATGGCCACCGTCTCCTGATTGTACGTTCTGATCATGGCCACCGTCTCCTGATTGGACGTTCTGATCATGGCCACCGTCTCCTGATTGGACGTTCTGATCATGGCCACCGTCTCCTGATTGGACGTTCTGATCATGGCCACCGTCTCCTGATTGGACGTTCTGATCATGGCCACCGTCTCCTGATTGGACGTTCTGCTGGGACTTCAGACGAATTCCCGAGTTCTCGGATGATCGGTAATTTTGGTGATGATTTCCTTCCTGAGTGGTGGAAATTTTTTCAGATTTTTATGTGACACCAATCCCTGTAGAGTTTTTGTTGGAAGTCTTGTTGTCATCCCAACAGAATCCGTATTCCACGCGGTTCTCCCGTGTGCTCTGTGATCTCTTCAGAGGGTGAAGATTCAGGACTGCGATTGGCTAGATCGTCTCCATACATCTGATTGGTCGCAGACTGAATTGTATCTGAATGATTTCTCTTGTCTGTTCTTCCCCGCAGCCTGCTCGTGTTCCCGTCCTCGGATCCGGCCATGTTGGGCTGCGGAATTTAGGCAACACGGTGAGTATCTGGGGGGTGGGTTGTCTGATAGACTTGTAAAGGGTCACCATCCCCCCCATAGTGGGAACCCCTCATAATGGGCACAGCGAGCGTACAGACCCGGGAACTCGGCACAGGGATGGTGGGAACCCCTCATAATGAGCACAGCGAGCGTACAGACCCGGGAACTCGGCACAGGGATGGTGGGAACCCCTCATAATGGGCACAGCGGGGGGGTACAGACCCGGGAACTCAGCACAGGGATGGCGGGAACCCCTCATAATGGGCACAGCGGGCGTACAGACCCGGGAATTCGTCACAGGGATGGTGGGAACCCCTCATAATGGGCACAGCAGGCGTACAGACCCGGGAATTTGTCACAGGGATGGTGGGAACCACTCATAATGGGCACAGCAGGTGTACAGACCCGGGGACTCAGCACAGGGATGGTGGGAACCCCTCATAATGGGCACATCGGGTGTACAGACCCGGGAGCTCGGCACAGGGATGGTGGGAACCCTTCATAATGGGCACATCGGGTGTACAGACCCGGGAACTCAGCACAGGGATGGTGGGAACCCCTCATAATGAGCATAGCGGGTGTACAGACCCGGGAACTCAGCACAGGGATGGTGGGAACCCCTCATAATGGGCACAGTGGGCGTACAGACCCAGGAACTCCCGGAGGATGGAGGGGAGGAGCCGGTACACCAGGAGGATGGAGGGGAGGAGCCGGTACACCAGGAGGATGGAGGGGAGGAGCCGGTACACCCAGGAAGATGGAGGGGAGGAGCCGGTACACCCGGAGGATGGAGGGGAGGAGCCGGTACACCCGGAGGATGGAGGGGAGGAGCCGGTACACTCGGAGGATGGAGGGGAGGAGCCGGTACACCCGGAGGATGGAGGGGAGGATTCGGTACATCCGGAGGATGCAGGGGAGGAGCCTGTACACCCAGAGGATGGAGGGGAGAAGCTGGTACACCCGGAGGATGGAGGGGAGGAGCCAGTACACCCGGAGGATGCAGGGGAGGAGCCGGTACACCCGGAGGATGGAGGGGAGGATCTGGTAGACCCGGAGGATGGAGGGGAGGATCCGGTACACCTGGTGGATGGAGGGGAGGAGCCGGTACACCCGGAGGATGGAGGGGAGGAGCCCATACACCCGGAGGATGGAGGGGAGGAGCCTGTACACCTGGAGGATGAAGGCAGGATCTAAAAATTTCTATGATCATTACTGTGTTGGGTTTGATTTTCCTTTCAGTGTTTCCTGAACGCCGTCCTGCAATGTTTGAGCAGCACCAAACCGCTCCGGGATTACGTCCTGCGCCAGGAATACCGCCAGGAGCAACACACAAGCTGCCGGACGCAGCAGGAGCTCACCGAAGGTTTGTTGCAATCCTTTCTCCTCCTCTCTGGCTGCATTCTTGCAGCCAACGAGAAATACTGTGAGAGCTGCGATTGGTCACAGCTTTTCACATGGTACAGGGCTGTTGTGAATAGCCCTGAACCATGTGATCTCTGTGATCATTCACAGATTTCACACGTAGTAAGTAATGATGTCAGGAAGTGACATCGTGTTTACTACTGTTCATGTGATCACTGATTGGCCAATCAGTGATCATGTGAATCGGGACCTCACACAGAGGGTCCTGTACAGCGATCTGGTCACAGTGGGCACCGGATCGCAGTGCCGCACACTCCCGGGGTGCGCGCACAGGCAGTGAATGCGGAGGCCATTTATAAACTGCCTCCCGCTCCTGCCCTGCTCCCGTTGGGCCGTTTATGTACATGAGCCGGACGGGAAGTGGTTAAACATCTAACAGGAGGCTCCGCCCAGTGCGCCAATAACACCCGCAGCTCACAATTTAAGGCCGATGAAAGGATAGCGCACATCCCCTCCCTTTTGTCCACTGAGGCCCAATTTATGGATTTCCCCTAGAACTCAGCGCAATGATGTCACTAGCCGCAAGCGAATGGATTCGTTCCTTCACAATTGTCTGTCCTCCTCCATCTTTTATTCGATGTGCCGCCATTTCCGATCGTCTATTTATGTACATAAAACAAGGGCGCTTGCAGGTAATCCACTTAAACCCCGAACTAAGAATAGCGGCGGATTTACTCCCACAATGCCGCAGTGCTCTGGTGCCGGAGAAGTGTCGTTCTTAAAGGGAACATCCCCCACCCCACCAGGGTTTGCCGTATATCCATGGGATTGTTCCCCCAGAATAAGTCTGCCCAGTGCTTTTTCATCGTTACAACTGGAAGTGGGTGGAGTATATTAGGCAGAAAGCGAACATGTTGTCTCTGAAGTCGATGTGTTGAAAGCCAAAACGAAGTTCATCGCAGTTGAGATGAGATTACATTGGTAAAGCCCCCATTGATATTGCATTTGTAACGCCTTCATTGGAATTGCATTGGTAAACCCCCACTGGAATTGCACTGGTAAAGACCCCATTGGGATTGCATTGGTAAGCCCCCATTGGGGTTGCATTGGTAAAGCCCCCCATTGAGATTACATTGGTAAAGCCCCTCCATTGGGATTGAATTGGTAAGCCCCCTTTGGGATTGCATTGGTAAATCCCCCATTGTGATTGCATTGGTGAAGCCCCCATTGGGATTGCATTGGTGAAGCCCCCATTGGGATTGCATTGGTAAAGCCCCCATTGGGATTGCATTGGTGAAGCCCCCATTGGGATTGCATTGGTGAAGCCCCCATTGCATTTACATTGGTAAAGCCCCCATTGAGATTGGTAAAGCTGCCACTGAAATTGCATTGGTAAAGCCCCCATTGGGATTGCATTTGTAAAGCCCCCATTGGGATTGCATTGGTAAAGCCCCTCCATTGGGATTGAATTGGTAAAGCCCCTATTGGGATTGCATTGGTAAAGCCCCCATTGGGATTGCATTTGTAAAGCCCCCATTGGGATTGCATTTGTAAAGCCCCCATTGGGATTGCATTGGTGAAGACCCCATTGAGATTGCATTGGTGAAGCCCCCATTGGGATTGCATTGGTAAAGCCCCCATTGGGATTGCATTGGTAAAGCCCCCATTGGGATTGCATTGGTAAAGCCCCCATTGAGATTACATTGGTAAACCCCTATTGAGATTGCATTGGTAAAGCCCCCATTGGGATTGCATTAGTAAAGCCCCCATTGGGATTGCATTGGTAAAGCCCCCCATTGGGATTGCATTGGTGAAGACCCCATTGAGATTACATTGGTAAACCCCCCCATTGAGATTACATTGGTAAACCCCCATTGTAATTGCATTGGAAAGCCCTCATTGAGATGACATTGGTAAAGCCTCCATTGGGATTGCATTGGTAAAGCCCCCCATTGGGATTGCATTGGTAAAGCCCCCCATTGGGATTGCATTGGTAAAGCCCCCATTGGGATTGCATTGGTAAAGCCCCCCATTGGGATTGCATTGGTAAAGCCCCCCATTGGGATTGCATTGGTAAAGCCCCCCCATTGGGATTGCATTGGAAAGCCCTCATTGAGATGACATTGGTAAAGCCCCCCATTGGGATTGCATTGGTAAAGCCCCCCATTGGGATTGCATTGGTAAAGCCCCCCAATGGGATTGCATTGGTAAAGCCCCCATTGGGATTGCAATGGTAAAGCCCCCCATTGGGATTGCATTGGTAAAGCCCCCCATTGGGATTGCATTGGTAAAGCCCCCCAATGGGATTGCATTGGTAAAGCCCCCCATTGGGATTGCATTGGTAAAGCCCCCCAATGGGATTGCATTGGTAAGCCCCCCATTGGGATTGCATTGGTGAAGCCCCCCCATTGGGATTGCAATGGTAAAGCCCCCCATTGGGATTGCATTGGTGAAGCCCCCATTGGGATTGCATTGGTAAAGCCCCCCATTGGGATTGCATTGGTAAAGCCCCCCAATGGGATTGCATTGGTAAAGCCCCCCATTGGGATTGCATTGGTAAAGCCCCCCAATGGGATTGCATTGGTAAGCCCCCCATTGGGATTGCATTGGTGAAGCCCCCCCATTGGGATTGCATTGGTGAAGCCCCCCCATTGGGATTGCATTGGTAAAGCCCCCCATTGGGATTGCATTGGTAAGCCCCCAGCTGTTGTCCCTAAAGCCTTGGAAGCCGGTGTTGGACAGTGACAGTTCTTGTCCCTCTGCAGCCTTCGCTGATGTCGTCGCTTCCCTTTGGAGCTTGGAGGCTCCAGACGCAGCAAACCCGTCCCGTCTGCGATCGGTGTTCCAGAAATACGTCCCGTCTTTTACTGGATACAGGTGAGATCATCATCGGCACAAATACTGACAATCAAACCACAAGTGCGACTTTCATGCGGCTTTAGGGTCTGTGGGACTCGAGTCGCATTAAAGTCGCATCAAAGTAGTTCAGTAACCTTTTTAAACGTCGCTGCGACTTGAGTCGACTTGATTGGAACGGCTGCCATTGAAATTGATGGGTTTCCTCTTGTCACGAGACGCTGGGGTCGCAAGTCGCATGCCAAGTCGCAGCAGTGTGAACCGAGGCATAGCCATTAGGGATTGTAAACTCCACATTACATTCTATGGTGGGCGGTGGTTGGGACCTCTACCTTGCATCACCGGGGTCCTGGGTTTAAATCCCAGCCATGACACTACCTGCATGGAGTTTGATGTTCTCTCTGTGTTTGTACGGGTTAGTTGCTGGGCAGTGGCCTAGTGGTCAGGAGCTCTACCTTGCATTACTGAGATCCTGGGTTGAAATCCCAGCCATGACACTACTTGCATGGAGTTTGCATGCTCTCTCTGTTACTTGCTGGGCAGTGGCCTAGTGGTCGGGAGCTCTGCCTGGAACCACCGGGGTCCATGGTTTAAATCACAGCCATGACACTGCCTGCATGGAGTTTGCATGTTCTCTCTGTGTTTGTACGGGTTACTTGCTGGGCAGTGGTTGGGACCTCTACCTTGCATTACTGAGATCCTTGGTTTAAATCCCAGCCATGACACTACCTGCATGGAGTTTGCATGCTCTCTCTGTTACTTGCTGGGCAGTGGCCTAGTGGTCGGGACCTCCGCCTGGCACCACCGGGGTCCTTGGTTTAAATCCCAGCCATGACACTACCTGCATGGAGTTTGCATGCTCTCTCTGTTACTTGCTGGGCAGTGGCCTAGTGGTCGGGAGCTCTGCCTGGCACCACCGGGGTCCTTGGTTTAAATCCCAGCCATGACACTGCCTGCATGGAGTTTGCATGTTCTCTCTGTGCTTGTACGGGTTATTTGCTGGGCAGTGGCCTAGTGGTCGGGACCTCCGCCTGGCACCACCGGGGTCCTTGGTTTAAATCCCAGCCATGACACTACCTGCATGGAGTTTGCATGCGCTCTCTGTGTTTGTACAGGTTACTTGCTGGGCAGTGGTCGGGACCTCCGCCTGGCACCACCGGGGTCCTTGGTTTAAATCCCAGCCATGACACTACCTGCATGGAGTTTGCATGCTCTCTCTGTTACTTGCTGGGCAGTGGCCTAGTGGTCGGGAGCTCTGCCTGGCACCACCGGGGTCCTTGGGTTAAATCCCAGCCATGACACTGCCTGCATGGAGTTTGCATGTTCTCTCTTTGCTTGTACGGGTTATTTGCTGGGCAGTGGCCTAGTGGTCGGGACCTCCGCCTGGCACCACCGGGGTCCTTGGTTTAAATCCCAGCCATGACACTACCTGCATGGAGTTTGCATGCTCTCTCTGTTACTTGCTGGGCAGTGGCCTAGTGGTCGGGACCTCCGCCTGGCACCACCGGGGTCCTTGGTTTAAATCCCAGCCATGACACTACCTGCATGGAGTTTGCATGCTCTCTCTGTTACTTGCTGGGCAGTGGCTTAGTGGTCGGGAGCTCTGCCTGGCACCACCGGGGTCCTTGGTTTAAATCCCGGCCATGACACTGCCTGCATGGAGTTTGCATGTTCTCTCTGTGCTTGTACGGGTTATTTGCTGGGCTTTGGCCTAGTGGTCGGGAGCTCTGCCTGGCACTACTAGGGTCCTTGATTTAAATCCCAGCCGTGACACTACCTGCATGTTCTCCCTGTGCCTGCGTGGGTTTCCTCCAGGTACCCTGGTTTCCACCCGCACCCCAAAGGTGAAATCTCTTCCTCCTCTTACAGCCAGCAGGACGCTCAGGAATTCCTCAAGTTCTTCATGGACCGGATCCATGTGGAGATCAACAGGAAGTGCAGGAAAACTCCCAGCATCCTCTCTGATGCCAAGCGGCCCGTGTCACTGGAGCCTCAAGACTCACTCAGGTAAGCAGTTGCTGTTCCGACCTGTGTTGGGTCCAGCAGGCTTCCATGGTCCATAAAGCTGTTTCCAGTTTGGAAATGAGGTGGATTTTTGTATTTGCACAAAAAAATCCAGAAAATACTCACCGTAAGGTGAACCTGTCCTAGTAGATCCAGATATAGGCGGCTAAATGTACACTATGTGGTCAGAAATATTGGCCCCGCCCTCCCAATCATGTGATTCAGGTGTTCCAATCCCCTCCATATCATGTGATTCAGGTGTTCCAATCCCCTCCATATCATGTGATTCAGGTGCTCCAATCCCCTCCCAATCATGTGATTCAGGTGTTCCAATCCCCTCCATATCATGTGATTCAGGTGTTCCAATCCCCTCCATATCATGTGATTCAGGTGTTCCAATCCCCTCCATGTCATGTGATTCAGGTGTTCCAATCCCCTCCATATCATGTGATTCAGGTGTTCCAATCCCCTCCATATCATGTGATTCAGGTGTTCCAATCCCCTCCATGTCATGTGATTCAGGTGTTCCAATCCCCTCCATATTATGTGATTCAGGTGCTCCAATCCCCTCCCAATCATGTGATTCAGGTGTTCCAATCCCCTCCATATCATGTGATTCAGGTGTTCCAATCCCCTCCATATCATGTGATTCAGGTGTTCCAATCCCCTCCATGTCATGTGATTCAGGTGTTCCAATCCCCTCCATATCATGTGATTCAGGTGTTCCAATCCCCTCCATATCATGTGATTCAGGTGTTCCAATCCCCTCCATGTCATGTGATTCAGGTGTTCCAATCCCCTCCATATCATGTGATTCAGGTGTTCCAATCCCCTCCATATCATGTGATTCAGGTGTTCCAATCCCCTCCATGTCATGTGATTCAGGTGTTCCAATCCCCTCCATATCATGTGATTCAGGTGTTCCAATCCCCTCCATATCATGTGATTCAGGTGTTCCAATCCCCTCCATGGACACAGGTGTATACAATCCATCCCCTAGGCATGCAGACTGCTTCTACAAACATTGGTGAAAGAATGGGTCGCTCTCAGGAGCTCAGTGACTCCAAGCGTGGTCCCGTGATAGGTGGCCACCTGGGCAATAAGTCCATCTGTGACATTTCCTGGCTACTAAATATTCCACGCTCAACTGTTAGTGAGATTATAACAAAGTGGAAGCCACTGGGAACAACAGCCACTCAGCCACCAAGTGGTAGGCCACGTCACATGACAGGGCGGGGTCAGCGCATGCTGAAGAGCACAGTGCGCAGAAGTCGCCAACTGTCTGCAGAGTCAATAGCTAAAGACCTCCAAACTTGGTGTGGCCTTCAGATGAGCACAGCAACAGTGCGTAGAGAGCTTCATGGAATGGGTTTCCATGGCCGAGCAGCTGCATCCAAGCCTTCCATCACCAAGTGCAATGCAAAGCGTCGGATGCCGTGGTGTAAAGCACGCCGCCACTGGACTCTAGAGCAGGGAAGACGTGTTCTCTGGAGTGACCAATCACGGGTTTGGTGGTGGCCAGGAGAACGGTACTTGCCTGACTGCATTGTGCCAAGTGTAAGGTTTGGTGGAGGGGGGATGATGGTGTGGGGGTGTTCCTCAGGGGTTGGGCTTGGCCCCCTAGTTCCAGTGAAGGGACAACATTTTGGACAATTTCATGCTCCCAACTTTGTGGGAAGAGTTTGGGGATGGCCCCTTCCTGTTCCAACATGACTGCGCACCAGTGCACAAAGCAAGGTCCATAAAGACATGGAGGAGCCTGTTTGGGGTGGAGGAACTTGACTGTCCTGCACAGAGTCCTGACCTCAACCCCATAGAACACCTTTGGGATGAATTAGAGTGGAGACTGCAAGCCAGGCCCCCTCCCCCGACATCAGTGCCTGACCTGACAAATGTGCTTCTGGAAGAATGGTCCAACCTTCCCATAGACACCCTCCTAAACCTTGTGGACGGCCTTCCCAGAAGAGGCAAAGGGCGGGGCCAACTCAATATTGACCCCTACGGACTAAGACTGGGGGGCCATTAAAGGTCATGTGCGTGGAAAGGGCGGGGTCAACTCAATATTGACCCCTACGGACTAAGACTGGGGGGCCATTAAAGGTCATGTGCGTGGAAAGGGCGGGGTCAACTCAATATTGACCCCTACGGACTAAGACTGGGGGGCCATTAAAGGTCATGTGCGTGGAAAGGGCGGGGTCAACTCAATATTGAACCCTACGGACCAGGGGCGGACTGACCATTGGGAAACTCGGGCACTGCCCGAGGGCCCGGGGTCAGTAGGGGGTCCCATGAGATGTCCCTGGTACCTTTCATAGGCTTTTTTGGGTGTGGTTTGAGTGTGGGCGAGGACACAGGGGCCCCATGATCCCCTATGAGTTGTCAGTCCGCCCCTGCTACAGACTAAGACTGGGAGGCCATTAAAGGTCATGTGTGTGCGTGTGTGTGTATATATATATGTTCTCCTCATGGACCACATGGAACGGGTTGAGATTTTGTGACCTGATTGACTCCGAGATATTTCTCTTCTACAGCGACGATGAACGAGCCAATCTGATGTGGAAGAGGTACCTGGAGAGAGAGGACAGCAAAGTTGTAGGTGAGCGTGTGACTATGTACAGGCGTGTATTATCGGCAGACGTGTGACTATGTACAGGCGTGTATTATCGGCAGACATGTGACTATGTACAGGCGTGTATTATCAGCAGACGTGTGTCTATGTACAGGCGTGTATTATCAGCAGACGTGTGTCTATGTACAGGCGTGTATTATCGGCAGACGTGTGACTATGTACAGGCGTGTATTATCGGCAGACATGTGACTATGTACAGGTGTGTGTTATCAGCAGACGTGTGTCTATGTACAGGCGTGTATTATCAGCAGACGTGTGTCTATGTACAGGCGTGTGTTATCGGCAGACGTGTGTCTATGTACAGGCGTGTATTATCGGCAGACGTGTGTCTATGTACAGGCGTGTATTATCGGCAGACGTGTGTCTATGTACAGGCGTGTATTATCGGCAGGCGTGTGACTATGTACAGGCGTGTATTATCGGCAGGCGTGTGACTATGTACAGGCGTGTATTATCGGCAGACGTGTGTCTATGTACAGGCGTGTATTATCGGCAGACGTGTGTCTATGTACAGGCGTGTATTATCGGCAGACGTGTGACTATGTACAGGCGTGTATTATCGGCAGGCGTGTGACTATGTACAGGCGTGTATTATCGGCAGACGTGTGTCTATGTACAGGCGTGTATTATCGGCAGACGTGTGTCTATGTACAGGCGTGTGTTATCGGCAGACGTGTGTCTATGTACAGGCGTGTATTATCGGCAGGCGTGTGACTATGTACAGGCGTGTATTATCGGCAGGCGTGTGACTATGTACAGGTGTGTATTATCGGCAGGCGTGTGACTATGTACAGGCGTGTATTATCGGCAGGCGTGTGACTATGTACAGGCGTGTATTATCGGCAGGCGTGTGACTATGTACAGGCGTGTATTATCGGCAGACGTGTGACTATGTACAGGCGTGTATTATCGGCAGGCGTGTGACTATGTACAGGCGTGTATTATCGGCAGACGTGTGACTATGTACAGGCGTGTATTATCGGCAGGCGTGTGACTATGTACAGGCGTGTATTATCGGCAGTATAATTCCTAAGCGATGTATTATGACATAGACTGTCACTGGAGCTACACGGGAGATTTATAATCAATCTTAAAACTTAAGTTTAATCAGCTTATGTGTGCCTTCCATGACCCCTCCCCCCCTCTCCATCCCCCCCCTCCATCTCCATCCCCCCCCTCCCTCTCCATCCCCCTCCCCCTCTCCATCCCCCTCCCCCTCCCCCTCCCCCTCTCCATACTAATGACATTTATTAAATAAAGCCTTTCCATTTTCATCACATACTTTACCTTGGAGCCAGTGGCATCATCACGGGGTCTCTGTGCTTCTCTATGTAATGCAGGCAGATCGTGGCTGGTGGGAGGAGCCAGTATATGTGTTAGGAGGGAGGATTGGGGGGATATGTGTTTTTTTTTTTTTTTTTTTTCAAATTGTTTGGACTTTTTCATTTATATAGCAAAAAAATAAAAATCCCCGCGGTCAATAAATGCCACCGAAATAAAGTTTTGTCTGTCTCAAAAAAATGATCAAAAAGTGTCGGGACTGGAAGGGGGGGAAAGTGTCGGGACTGGAAGGGGGTGAAAGTGTCCGGACTGGAAGGGGGGGAAAGCGTCCGGACTGGAAGGGGGGGAAAGTGTTCGGACTGGAAGGGGGGGAAAGTGTCCGGACTGGAAGGGGGGGAAAGTGTCCGGACTGGAAGGGGGGGAAAGCGTCTGGACTGGAAGGGGGGGGAAAGCGTCCGGACTGGAAGGGGGGGAAAGCGTCTGGACTGGAAGGGGGGGGAAAGCGTCCGAAATGGAAGGGGGGGAAAGTGTCCGGACTGGAAGGGGGGGAAAGTGTCCGGACTGGAAGGGGGGGAAAGTGTCCGGACTGGAAGGGGGGGAGCATCCGGACAGGAAGGGGGGGAAAGTGTCCGGACTGGAAGGGGGGGAAAGTGTCCGGACTGGAAGGGGGGGGAGCATCCGGACAGGAAGGGGGGGAAAGTGTCCGGACTGGAAGGGGGGGAAAGTGTCCGGACTGGAAGGGGGGGGGAGCATCCGGACAGGAAGGGGGGGAAAGTGTCCGGACTGGAAGGGGGGGAAAGTGTCCGGACTGGAAGGGGGGGAAATGTCCGGACTGGAAGGGGGGGAAAGTGTCCGGACTGGAAGGGGGGGGAAATGTCCGGACTGGAAGGGGGGGAAAGTGTCCGGACTGGAAGGGGGGGGAAGTGTCCAGACTGGAAGGGGGTGAAAGTGTCCGGACTGGAAGGGGGGGGAAAGTGTCCGGACTGGAAGGGGGGGGAAGTGTCCGGACTGGAAGGGGGTGAAAGTGTCCGGACTGGAAGGGGGTGAAAGTGTCTGGACTGGAAGGGGGTGAAAGTGTCCGCACTGGAAGGGGGGGGGAGCGTCTGGACTGGAAGGGGGGGAAAGTGTCCGGACCGGAAGGGGGAGGACCATAGATAAGAATGGGCTCAGTGCTGCCCCGTGGAATTCTGGGATATCAGGCCATGAGCACCTTTGTTCTGATTGGTTTTCACATCCTAACCTTTTCCTTCTCCTCCTCCGCAGATCTGTTCGTTGGCCAGTTAAAGAGTTGCCTTAAGTGCCAATCGTGTGGCTACCGGTCGCCGACCTTCGAGGTGTTCTGCGATCTCTCCCTCCCCATCCCGAAGGTATGCAGGAGCCCCGCGGCACAGAAACTTCCCAGCACGCTGGGTCACTCATTCCGGTGACGCTACAGATTCTCAGAAACAATAAACACCTGGAAGAGTCACCGAGCATGCTGCACAGAACCGGAAACGTATGTCTGATGACAGGTCCACTTCACAGTCAAGGTCAAATGAAACTTTATTTAAAAAGTAGACAAAGGAAGAATTTTGTTCTTCCTTTGTGTAATTTTTAAATAAAGTTTCATTTGAATGTGAAGTGGGCCTGTCATCAGACACGTTTCTGGTTTTGTCTTCCATTCCTCTCCGCTGCGGTCATCATTTTATTATGTCATAAAAATATATTTTTTGACAACATTATAATAATTATACATTATGGAGGTTTATTTACCAAAATGATTATTATTATATATTATGAATCAAACCAATAAAAAAAATAATAAATCCAGCGGACGTTTCGGGCGCCCAAACTGCCAATTATAATACACTTCATTTTATTGGTGGCGTCAGATTAGAACGATCTAAGAATGGTGGTGAAGCGCGTTCCTGCCCAGCGTATATTATGGCGGACTGATCCGAGGGGTGCGGCGCTCCCAGCTACACAGGAAATCATACTCATAGGGTCTGGGGGCGGGGTCATTCACAAACTTCGCGCGTTTCTCGGAATCGTCAGGAGACGGGAGGAAGTCAGAATAATGCAGGCCATAGATGGGTCGAAAAGTGGCCGATTCTTCGGCCGAAAATAAATCGGCCGATTTTCGGATCGTTAGTGGGTTAATCGGTCGGCCGTTTTTTTTGTCGGTGATGTTGGAAAAAAATCGGCCAATTTTCGTGGCAATGATGGACAAATCGGCCGATCTTTTTACCGGTTAAAAAAAAATGCGCATGAGCCGTGACCTGCAAGAAGAAGGTAAAGAAGAAAAGAAGATGAAGAAGAAGAAAAAGAAGAAGCAGAAAAAGATGAAGAAGAAGAAAAAGAAGATGAAGAAGAAGAAGAAAAAGATGAAGAAGAAGAAAAAGAAGAAGATGAAGAAGCAGAAAAAGATGAAGAAGAAGAAAAAGAAGATGAAGAAGAAGAAGAAAAAGAAGAAGAAGAAGAAAAAGAAGAAGATGAAGAAGAGGAAAAAGAAGAAGCAGAAAAAGATGATGAAGAAGAAAAAGAAGATGAAGAAGAAGAAGAAAGAGAAGAAGAAGAAAAAGAAGATGAAGAAGAGGAAGAAAGAGAAGAAGAAGAAGAAGAAAAAGAAGATGAAGAAGAAGAAGGAAAAGAAAAGGAAAAGAAGAAAAAAGAATTCCAGTCCGCTATTATATTTGACATGAAAAAGTCTTGCGGTTGCAACAATGTATCTGTTTGTATCCGAATAAAAACATCTGCATCCGAAATGGATACAAATAGATACATTGTTGCAACCGCAAGACTTTTTCATGTCAAATATAATAGCGGAGCTCTCAGCAGGGACACTCCGCTATTATATTTGTCGGCTGTAGACGGGACGAAAATCAGCCGAGTTTTTTAATATTACCAATGGTGGTACCGTTGGCTGATTGAACGACCGATTTTTCTGGGTTTTTTTTAAAAAAGACGGCCGGTTTTTGTGTGTGTATATATGTATATCTGTATACACACACACATATATTGCTACTAATAAAAATACAAATATATGTAACATAATACTACTACTAATAATTATAAAAATACAAACAAATATAATAAATATCCTACTGCTACTAGTAATAAAATTATTTATATACATATATATATATAAATATATATATATATATATATATATATATATATATATATATATATACACACACACACATATATGTATGTGTGTGTGTGTGTATATATATATATAAAAATATGATACTATTACTACTAATAAAAGTACAAAAAATATATAGTAAATATAACACTACTGCTATCAATAAAAATACCAAAAAATATGAATATATATATAATACTAACAGTAAAAACACAAATATATAAAATATTACTGTTATTAATAAAAATACAAAAAAATACATATATATATATATATATGTGTGTGTGTATTTTTTTTGTATTTTTATTAATAACAGTATTCTTTTATCGATTTTTTGTACTTTTTTATTATTAGCTGAAGTATTATATTTATTATATATTTATTGTATTATTATTAATATTATTATTAGTAGTAGTATGTTTATTATACATTTTTGCATTATTATTTTTTATTATTATTATTAGTAGTAGTAGTAGTAATAGTATTATGTTTATTATACATTTTTTGCATTATTATTAATTATTATTATTTTTTTTTAATTATTATTATTAGTAGTAGTAGTAGTAGTAATAGTATTATGTTTATTATACATTTTTTGCATTATTATTATTATTTTTTTTTTTTTTACTTATTTATTTTTATTATTAGTAGCAGTATATTTATTATATATGCTTTATATTTTTATTATTATTAGTAGTAGTAGTAGTAGTAGTAGTATGTTTATTATATATTTTTTGCTTTATTATTATTATTTTTTTATTTATTCTTTATTATTAGTAGCATTTATTATATATGTTTTATATTAGTAGTAGTAGTAGTAGTAGTAGTAGTATGTTTATTATATATTTTTTGCTTTATTATTATTTTGTTTTTATTTATTTTTATTATTAGTAGCCGTATATTTATTATATATGTTTTATGTTTTTATTATTATTAGTAGTAGTAGTAGTATTATGTTTATTATATATTTTTTCTTTATTATTATTTTATTTTTATTTATTTTTTACTATTAGTAGCCGTATATTTGTTATATTTTTTTATATTTTTATTATTAGTAGTAGTAGTAGTAGTAGTATGTTTATTATATACTTTTTGCTTTATTATTATTTTATTTTTAGTTATTTTTATTATTAGTAGCAGTGTATTTATTATATATGTTTTATATTTTTATTATTATTAGTAGTAGTATTATGTTTATTATAGATTTTTTGCTTTATTAATATTTTATTTGTATTTATTTTTTTTATTAGTAGCCATATATTTATTATATTTTTTTATATTATTATTATTAGTAGTAGTATGTTTATTATATATTTTTTGCTTTATTATTATTTATTTTTATTTATTTTTATCATTAGTAGCCGTATATTTATTATATTTTTTTTTATATTATTATTATTAGTAATAGTAGTAGTATGTTTATTATATATTTTTTGCTTTATTTTTATTTATTTTTATTATTAGTAGCCGTATATTTATTATATTTTTTTATATTATTATTATTAGTAGTAGTATGTTTATTATATATTTTTTGCTTTATTATTATTTATTTTTATTATTAGTAGCCGTACATTTATTATATATTTTTGCATTTTTATTATTCATGTTAATAATAATATTCTTAGCAGTATTGGTATTATACAATATTTGTATCATTTTATATTATTAATTATACATTGTTATTTATTGTATTCTGCGTACAAATAATAATAATATAGTATAAGTATTCTGTTACATAATAATTATTCTCCTATATTTAGTTTATTATTATTAATAATAATAATAATAATAATAATAATAAACATTATTATAATAGAATATGAATAATAAATTATTGCTGATATTCTGTATGAATGTCTGTGTGACTCCTCCTCCTGTCTCTGTGTGACTCCTCCTCTTCCTGTCTTTGTTTCTCTCTCTCCATAGAAAGGTTTCAGTGGCGGGAAGGTCTCCCTGTATGACTGTTTCAGCCTTTTCGCCAAAGAGGAGGAGCTAAACTCAGAGAACGCGCCCGTGAGTGCCTATCCGCTCCATTGCCATGACTCCGCCATTTTATCGTAGTCCAGATTTCCCCCTTACATGTTGTGTCACCAAGACAGGAAGTGAAGGGAAATCCAAAGTTTTACAGTTTTCACCAGAACAGGAAATCGTCCAATGGGGACACTTGTTCTGGGTAGAAGGATTTCCCTTACTTTGGAGGATTTCTACTCACTTCCTGTTGTGTCTCTGGGACAGGAAGTGAAGGGAAATTTCTCTAAGCAAAAAAAAAAAAAGGGTCCAACTCATTTCTGACTTCATTCAAAACCACCAGAGGGGGAGGGGCCTAAGACTTAAGTCAGAACTCCGGGCGCAGACCCCCTCACTCAGGACCCGGAGTTGTGACGTAAGGGGGCGTTTTCACCGCCGATGGCGACTAATTGTGACGCTCATTTTCACACAGATCTGCGACCGCTGCCGGCAGAGGACCAAAAGCACAAAGAAGCTGACCATCCAGCGCTTCCCCCGAATCCTCGTCCTACGTATCCTTTTATGTCGCCGACCCCGAGGTATAATAAAATATATAATTAAAATAATAATAAACGATCATATGAAATAAAAGTAATATTTGATCATTTCAAATAATTTAATAAAAACAATAAAATATATAATAAAAATAATAATCAATCATTTAAAATAATATAATCAAATAATAATAAATTATCATATAAAATAAAAGTAATAAATAATCATTTCAAATAATTTAATAAAAACAATAAAATATATAATAAAAATAATAATCAAATAATAATAAATGATAATATCAAATAAAAGTAATCGATCATTTAAAATAATTTAATAAAAACAATCAAATATATAATAAAAATAATAATCGATAATTTAAAATAATATAGTAAAATAATAAATTATCATATAAAATAAAAGTAATAATTGATCATTTAAAATAATTTAATAAAAAAAAAAATATAATAATCGATCATTTAAAATAATATAATAAAATAATAATAAACGATCATATAAAATAAAAATAATAATTGATCATTTAAAATAATATAATAATATAATAAAATAATAAACGATCATATAAAATAAAAGTAATAACTGATCATTTAAAATAATTTCATAAAAACAATCAAATATATAATAAAAATAATCAATATTTTATAATAATCTAATAAAATAATAATAAACGATAATATCAAATAAAAGTAATTGATAATTTAAAATAATTTAATAAAACAATAAAATATAGAATAAAAATAATAATCGATCATTTAAAATAATAAACGATAATATCAAATAACAGTAATAATTGATAATTTAAAATTATTTAATAAAAACAATAAAACATATAATAAAATAATCGATAATTTAAAATAATATAAAATAACAAATAAACGATCATATGAAATAAAAGTAATAATTGATCATTTAAAATAATTTAATAAAAACAATAACATATATAATAATCGATAATTTAAAATAATATAATAAAATAATAATAAAGGATTGTATAAAATAAAAGTAATAATTGATCATTTAAAATAATTTAATAAAAACAATAAAATGTATAATAAAAATAATCGATAATTTAAAATAATAAACATTCATATCAAATAAAGGTAATAATTGATCATTTAAAATAATGTAATAAAAACAATAAAATATGTAATAAAAATAATAATCGATAATTTTAAATAAAATAATAATAAATGATAATATAAAAGTAATAATTGATCATTTTAAATAATTAAATAAGAACAATCAAATATATAATAAAAATAATAATCGATAATTTAAAATAATATAATAAATTATTAAAGGTTCATATAAAATAAAAGTAATAATTGATCATTTAAAATAATTTAATAAAAACAAAATATATAATAAAAATAGTAATCGATAATTTAAAATAATATAATAAAAAAAAAATAAACGATAATATCAAATAAAAGTAATAACTGATCATTTAAAATAATGTAATTAAAACAATAAAATATCTAAAAAAATAAATATAAAATATCTAAAAAAAAATAATCGATAATTTAAAATAATAAATTATCATAAATAAAAATAATAATCAATAATTTAAAATAATATAATAAAATATTAGTAAACGATCATATAAAATAAAAGTAATAATTGATCATTTAAATAAAATTAAATAAAAACAATAAAACATAATCGATAATTTAAAACAATATAATAAAATAATAATAAATTACCAAATGCTCCGCAGGGGTGTGGTTGCGTCCTTCGTGTGGATTGTGCCTTCAGAACGGTTTGCAGGCGGCAGCTCTGGAAGGTTCCTAGGGGCATGGGCCGGTATTGATATTTTCGGCGGTGGAGTGCGGCACTCCCCCGGCACCGCCTTGTCAGCCGCACAGACCGCACACGGTTGGAGATTTTCCTTAACGCCCCGCCCACCAGACCTCAACCGGTTCTCCACCACGCGGTTTTCAATCAAGAAGTGCGCGGCGTCCGTGGAGTTCCCCGTTCACCGACTCAACCTGAAGGAGTTCGCCAGCGAGAAGGCCGGTGAGTACGGAGGATGCGGGGGGGGGGGCGCGTTCTGTGGTGTCCGCTCCGCCCTTCATCCTCGCCAGAGGAGCTTACCATCTAATGCCGGAGCAAGAGAAGAAACTCCATCCATTGGACAGAGTGGGGGGTGGGGAAGGCTTTTTGGGATTTGGTTTTATAGCGATCTTTATCCAGCTGGAAATGAGACTTGAAAGGGATTTATTATCGTTGGAGAAATTTTGCTCACTTCCTGTCTCGGGCACCAAACAGGAAGTGAAGGGAAATGGTCATCTTATGGTTGTCACCAGAACAGGGGATAAGGGGAAATTTTCTAACAGGGTCACCTTCCGGTCTCAGTTTTTTTCCCTTACTTTGGAGAGATCTTCTGACTTCCTGTTGTGTCCCAAGGACAGGAAGTGAGGGGAAATATCCCCAAGGATGAGCCTTTTTAGCTTCTGTTGGGTCCCTAAGACAGGAAGTGAGGGGAAATCTCCCTAGCGAAGAGCCTTTTCAGTTCCTGTTGTGTTCCCAGGACAGGAAGTGAGGGGAAGTTTCCCCAGTGACGAGCCTTTTCAGTTCCTGTTGTGTCCACAGGACAGGAAGTGAGGGTATATCTCCCCAGCGATGAGCATTTTCAGTTCCTGTTGTGTCGCCAGGACAGGAATTGAGGGGAAATCTCCCCAGCGATGAGCCTTTTCATTTCCTATTGTGTCCACAGGACAGGAAGTGAGGGGAAATCTCCCCAAGGATGAGCCTTTTTAGTTTCTGTTGTGTCCCCAGGATAGGAAGTGAGGGGAAATCTCCCCAATGATGAGCCTTTTCAGTTCCTGTTGTGTCCATTGGACAGGAAGTGAGGGGAAATCTCCCCAGCGATGAGCCTTTTCAGTTCCTGTTGTGTCGCCAGGAAAGGAAGTGAGGGGAAATCTCACCAGCGATGAGCAATTTCAGTTCCTGTTGTGTCCCCAGGACAGGAAGTGAGGGGAAATCTCCCCAATGATGAGCCTTTTCAGTTCCTGTTGTGTCCCAAGGTTAGGAAGTGAGGGGAAATCTCCCCAATGATGAGCCTTTTCAGTTCCTGTTGTGCTCCCAGGACAGGAAATGAGAGGAAGTCTCCCCAGCGATGAGCCTTTTCAGTTCCTGTTGTGTCCACAGGACAGGAAGTGAGGGGAAGTCTCCCCAGCGATGAGCCTTTTCAGTTCCTGTTGTGTCGCCAGGACAGGAAGTGAGGGGAAATCTCCCCAATGATGAGCCTTTTCAGTTTCTGTTGTGTCCCAAGGACAGGAAGTGAGGGGAAATCTCCCCAGCGATGAGCATTTTCAGTTCCTATTGTATCCCCAGGAACCATCTTATGGTTGTCACCAGAACAGGGGGGTAAGGGGAAATTTTCTAACAGGGTCATCTTCCAGTCTCAGGGTTTTTTTTCCTTACTTTTGAGAGATCCTCTGTCTTCCTGTTGTGTCCCCAGGACAGGAAGTGAGGGGTAATCTCGCCAACGATGAGCCTTTCCAGTTTTTGTTATGTCCCCAGGACAGGAAGTGAGGGGAAATCTCCCCAACGATGAGCCATTTCAGTTCCTTTGTGTCTCCAGGGACAGGAAGTGAGGGGAAATCTCCCCAACGATGAGCCTTTTTGGTTCCTGTTGTGTTTCCAGGACAGGAAGTGAGGGGAAATTTCCCAAACGATGGGCCTTTTCAGTTCCTGTTGTGTCCCCAGGACAGGAAATGAAGGAAAATCTCCCCCAATGGGGCAGCAAATGCGTTTCTACCATCCCTACTCCATCCAATGTCTTTGGAGGAATTTTGCTCACTTCCTGTCTCCGGCAGCACATAGGAAGTGGAGGGAAATGGCCACCAAGACAGAGAGGGTGGATCCCCAATGTGATGCCCTCTCTATATGTCTAAGTGACCTTTGTCCCCTTCCAGAAATTGATAGAAAATCCCAGATCATATGGTTGTCACCAGAACAGGAAGTGAGGGGAAATCTTCCAACAGGGACACCTTCTGGTCTAAGAGGGGGGTTTCCCTTACTTTCAAGAGATGTTCTCACTTCCTGTTGTGTCTCCAGTAGAGGAAGTGAAGGGAAATCTCCCCAATGGGACTGTGAAAGCGTTTCTACTATCCCTACATCCTCCAAACCCCTTGGGAAAGTTTTGCTCACTTCCTGTCTCCAGCAGCACACAGGAAGTGGAGAGAAATAGTCACCAGAACAGGAAGTGAGGGGAAATCTTCCAACAGGGAGACCTTCTGGTCTACGAGGGGGTTCCTCTTACTTTCAAGATATCTTCTTACTTCCTGTTGTGTCTCCAGTAGAGGAAGTGAAGGGAAATCTCCCCAAAGATGGTCCCTTCGGAAGCAGGTTATGAATCTGCTTCTAGAAGTCTCATTCCCGGCGCTGCACACGTGGCGTCACACAGAATTGCTGTCCTTGTACCTTCCCGCGGGTAACGGGCGTGCTTTGCGATTTCAGGGAGCCCCGTGTACAACCTGTACGCCCTCTGCAACCACTCGGGCAGCGTCCACTACGGCCACTACACCGCCTACTGCAAGGACACGTCCGGCTGGTACGCCTACAACGACTCCAGGTGAGCCCCGCCTCCCGTCTCTGCCTGCCCCAGAGGGTTCTGGGAGTCCTCTAGTGACACCTGTCCCCCTTCCTGTCCACAGGGTGACACCCATCAGCGAAAGCACGGTGCAGTCCAGCGAGGCCTACGTCCTGTTTTACGAACTGGAAGACTCCTGTCTGAAGAAGTGACCGGCGGGGACACCACACACCCCCGGGGTGTCACCCGATTCCCGGGAGGGGTCAGCATTGCACTAGCAGAGGACTCTAGCAATAAAACGGTCCCAGCGAGTTGGTTTCACAACTTCCGATTGGACCAAAGACTTGATGGTTTTTGTTTTATTTAAAAGAGACGCACATGGTCGGTTCTGGTCACCGGAGTCCATTGTTCTGGCCTGATCGGTCCACCACGCACATGGGCGATTCATGTCACCGGAGTCCATTGTTCTGGCCTGATCGGTCCACCACGCACATGGGTGATTCATGTCACCGGAGTCCATTGTTCTGGCCTGATCGGTCCACCACGCACATGGGCGATTCATGTCACCGGAGTCCATTGTTCTGGCTTGATCGGTTCACCACGCACATGGGCGATTCTGGTCACCGGAGTCCATTGTTCTGGCCTGATCGGTCCACCACGCACATGGGCGATTCATGTCACCGGAGTCCATTGTTCTGGCCTGATCGGTCCGCCACGCACATGGGCGATTCATGTCACCGGAGTCCATTGTTCTGGCCTGATCGGTCCGCCACGCACATGGGCGATTCATGTCAACGGAGTCCATTGTTCTGGCCTGATCGGTCCGCCACGCACATGGGCGATTCATGTCAACGGAGTCCATTGTTCTGGCCTGATCGGTCCACCACGCACATGGGCGATTCATGTCACCGGAGTCCATTGTTCTGGCTTGATCGGTTCACCACGCACATGGGCGATTCTGGTCACCGGAGTCCATTGTTCTGGCCTGATCGGTCCACCACGCACATGGGCGATTCTGGTCACCGGAGTCCATTGTTCTGGCCTGATCGGTCCGCCACGCACATGGGCGATTCATGTCACCGGAGTCCATTGTTCTGGCCTGATCGGTCCGCCACGCACATGGGCGATTCATGTCAACGGAGTCCATTGTTCTGGCCTGATCGGTCCGCCACGCACATGGGCGATTCATGTCAACGGAGTCCATTGTTCTGGCCTGATCGGTCCACCACGCACATGGGCGATTCATGTCACCGGAGTCCATTGTTCTGGCTTGATCGGTTCACCACGCACATGGGCGATTCTGGTCACCGGAGTCCATTGTTCTGGCCTGATCGGTCCACCACGCACATGGGCGATTCTGGTCACCGGAGTCCATTGTTCTGGCCTGATCGGTCCGCCACGCACATGGGCGATTCATGTCACCGGAGTCCATTGTTCTGGCCTGATCGGTCCGCCACGCACATGGGCGATTCATGTCACCGGAGTCCATTGTTCTGGCTTGATCGGTTCACCACGCACATGGGCGATTCTGGTCACCGGAGTCCATTGTTCTGGCCTGATCGGTCCACCACGCACATGGGCGATTCTGGTCACCGGAGTCCATTGTTCTGGCCTGATCGGTCCGCCACGCACATGGGCGATTCATGTCACCGGAGTCCATTGTTCTGGCCTGATCGGTCCGCCACGCACATGGGCGATTCATGTCACCGGAGTCCATTGTTCTGGCCTGATCAGTCCGCCACGCACATGGGCGATTCATGTCACCGGAGTCCATTGTTCTGGCCTGATCGGTCCGCCACGCACATGGGCGATTCATGTCACCGGAGTCCGGCATAAAAGGTCAAAAAGAGGACAGGTCATCTGCACTTGAAATAAAAACTTTATCAAAAAAAGCTGTTGACGTCACAGATCTGGGAGGAGCTTGTAAAATGAAGATTAGCTGATGTGTTACAGCGGACACCCAGAAAAAAATTTGTCTGGGCCCGCCCACTTTTAAGGTCACTGGCAGTTATACTGTGTCTGGGCCTGCCCACCTTTAAATTCATAGGAATTCATACTGTCTGGATCCGCCCACCTTTAAGGTCATTGGGAGTCATACTGTCTGGGTCCGCCCACCTTTAAGGTCATTGGGAGTCATAGGGTCTGGGTCCACCCACCTTTAAGGTCACTGAAAGTCACACTGCCTTTGCCTGCCCACCTTTAAGGTCATTGGGAGTCATACTGTCTGGGCCCGCCCACCTTTAAGGTCACTGGGAGTCATACTGTCTGGGCCCGCCCACCTTTAAGGTCATTGGGAGTCATACTGTCTGGATCCGCCCACCTTTAAGGTCACTGGGAGTCATACTGTCTGGATCCGCCCACCTTTAAGGTCAGTGGGAGTCATACTGTCTGGGCCCTCCCACCTTTAAGGTCATTGGGAGTCATACTGTCTGGGTCCGCCCACCTTTAAGGTCACTGGGAGTCATACTGTCTGGCTCCGCCCACCTTTAAGGTCATTGGGAGTCATACTGTCTGGGTCCGCCCACCTTTAAGGTCACAGGCAGTCATACTGTCTGGCTCCGCCCACCTTTAAGGTCACAGGCGGTCATGCTGTGTTTGATCCCACCCACCTTACCGCCAGGAATTACGGCTCTCGCTCTGACGTTTGCGACAATACCTCGCGTTTGGTGCGATCGTTTTCATATGTGCACGGGAGCGGCGTATGCGTTCTCATTTGCATGTGAGCACAAGGGGGGTGGGGGCACTTTTTTAAATATTTATTGCAATTGTTTTTTCCTCTGTACCTTTTTTTTTTTTCATCAACTCGGACAAACAACATCCCTCGTGATAGGATGGGCCAGGACAGGTCCTCTTTATGGAGAGATCTGGAGTCCATGAGACCCCAGATCTCTCCTCTGGCCTACAAAGCATCAGATCCAACCGAGAGACGGGAGAGCCTGGTGAGACGGCCCAGGAAGCTGGCGGGGGCTGGGCTTGTAAGAGTGATCCAGCAGCTATTTAGCCACTTGGGTCGCTTTTACTTTATTCAGAATCACTGGATGAAAAAAAAAGATACGGGGGTCATGACTGCAGTCGTGACCCCATTATAAGGGGGGGGGGGGCTGGGCTTGTAAAAGTGACCCAGCAGCTATTTTGCCGCTTGGATCACTTTTACTTTTTTTAGAACCACCGGATGAAAAAAAAAAGATACGGGGGTCATGACTGCAGCCATGGCCCTATTATAAAGGGGGCTGGGCTTGTAAGAGTGATCCAGCAGCTATTTAGCCGCTTGGATCACTTTTACTTTATTCAGAACCGCCTGATGAAAAAAAAGATTGGGGTCATGACTGCAGCCTTGGCCCTACTATAAGGGGGAGGGGCTGGGCTTATAAAAGTGACCCAGCAGCTATTTAGCCGCTTGGATCACTTTTACTTTTTTTTAGAACCACCGGATGAATTAAAAAGATACGGGGGTCATGACTGCAGCCATGGCCCTATTATAATGTGGGGGGGGGGGACTGGGCTTGTAAGAGTGATCCAGCAGCTATTTTGCCGCTTGGATCACTTTTACTTTATTCAGAACCACCTGATGAAAAAAAAGATTGGGGTCATGACTGCAGCCATGCCCCATTATAATGGGGGGGGCGGGCTGGGCTTGGCTTGTAAAAGTGATCCAGCAGCTATTTAGCCGCTTGGATCACTTTTACTGTATTCAGAATCACCGGATGAAAAAAAAAAGATACGGGGGTCATGACTGCAACCTTGGCGCTATTATAAGGGGGGGGGTTGCTGGGTTTGTAAGAGTGATCCAGCAGCTATTTAGCCATTTGGATCACGTTTACTGTATTCAGAATCACCGGATGAAAAAAAAAAGATACGGGGGTCATGACTGCAGCCTTGGCCCTACTATAAGGGGGGGGGGCTGGGCTTGTAAGAGTGATCCAGCAGCTATTTAGCCATTTGGATCACGTTTACTGTATTCAGAATTGTCGGATGAAAAAAAAAAACACTGGGGTCTTGACTGCAGCCATGGCCCCATTATAGGGGGGGCTGGGCTTGTAAAAGTGATCGTTCGGAATTCGACCCGTGTACGGCCTGCATAAGGGACACAGGAGGTCTTTCACCTTGAGGCACACAAAAAAAAATAAAATCTGTAGGCCCATCCTCATACATGGCCAATGTTATCATTTTATTTTCCCCCAACGACATCAAGGCGGGCCCGTTTCCTGGTCATGTGACGCGGAGAAGGGGGCGGGGCTCTGACACGGTTTACAAAGGGTGTCAGGCAAATCAGCTAGCTGGTCGTATATTTTTTTATTGTCTCCTGAATTGTAATTCTTTAAAAAAAAAAAAAAAGAATCCAGATTAAAAATTTCTGAAGCAATAATGATGGAAAACCGTCGAACATTTCAGCATCTCGCCGATGGACGATCGTATTCTGGACACAGGGGGCGCCCTTCAGCGTGGAGCAGGAAGGAGCCCCTCCCCCCACAGAGACGGTTTCCCTCCTCGGACGTTTCTATTTTCTATGTGCGTTTGTATCGGAGACGAGGTTTCTGTGTATATAGGTGTACATGGCGCTGGGACTTCCATTCAATTTTGTCAGTAAATTTTATTAAAAAAAACAAAAAAAGTGCCGTTTGGCGTCTCATCTGTGATTGGTTACAGTATCTCAGGTTGAAATTTGCATATGAAAGCAGTGACTCCTCCCCTTTCCTATGTACAGCTGCAACTGAGCGTTCAATTAGAGACAGGGAGCCTGAAAGCTGATAAGTAGACTGTCCCTTTAGATATCCCGTAGTGCTCTGGGATTCCATAAGTAGACTGTCTCTAGATAACCCGTAGTGCTCTGGGATTCCACAAGTAGACTGTCTCTTTAGATAACCCGTAGTGCTCTGGGATTCCACAAGTAGACTGTCTCTTTAGATAACCCGTAGTGCTCTGGGATTCCATAAGTAGACTGTCTCTTTAGATATCCCGTAGTGCTCTGGGATTCCATAAGTAGACTGTCCCTTTAGATAACCCGGAGTGCTCTGGGATTCCATAAGTAGACTGTCCCTTTAGATAACCCGTAGTGCTCTGGGATTCCATAGGTAGACTGTCTCTTTAGATAACCCGTAGTGCTCTGGGATTCCATAAGTAGACTGTCTCTTTAGATAACCCGTAGTGCTCTGGGATTCCACAAGTAGACTGTCTCTAGATAACCCGTAGTGCTCTGGGATTCCATAAGTAGACTGTCCCTTTAGATAACCCGTAGTGCTCTGGGATTCCATAAGTAGACTGTCCCTTTAGATAACCCGTAGTGCTCTGGGATTCCATAAGTAGACTGTCTCTTTAGATAACCCGTAGTGCTCTGGGATTCCATAAGTAGACTGTCTCTTTAGATAACCCGTAGTGCTCTGGGATTCCATAAGTAGACTGTCCCTTTAGATAACCCGTAGTGCTCTTCGATTCCATAAGTAGACTGTCTCTTTAGATAACCCGTAGTGCTCTGGGATTCCATAAGTAGACTGTCTCTTTAGATAACCCGTAGTGCTCTTCGATTCCATAAGTAGACTGTCTCTTTAGATAACCCGTAGTGCTCTGGGATTCCATAAGTAGACTGTCTCTTTAGATAACCCGTAGTGCTCTGGGATTCCATAAGTAGACTGTCCCTTTAGATAACCCGTAGTGCTCTGGGATTCCATAAGTAGACTGTCTCTTTAGATAACCCGTAGTGCTCTGGGATTCCATAAGTAGACTGTCTCTTTAGATAACCCGTAGTGCTCTGGGATTCCACAAGTAGACTGTCTCTAGATAACCCATAGTGCTCTGGGATTCCATAAGTAGACTGTCCCTGTAGATAACCCGTAGTGCTCTTCGATTCCATAAGTAGACTGTCTCTTTAGATAACCCGTAGTGCTCTGGGATTCCATAAGTAGACTGTCTCTCTAGATAAACCGTAGTGCTCTGGGATTCCACAAGTAGACTGTCTCTTTAGATAACCCGTAGTGCTCTTCGATTCCATAAGTAGACTGTCTCTCTAGATAAACCGTAGTGCTCTGGGATTCCACAAGTAGACTGTCTCTTTAGATAACCCGTAGTGCTCTGGGATTCCATAAGTAGACTGTCCCTTTAGATAACCCGTAGTGCTCTGGGATTCCATAAGTAGACTGTCTCTTTAGATAACCCGTAGTGCTCTGGGATTCCATAAGTAGACTGTCTCTTTAGATAACCCGTAGTGCTCTGGGATTCCACAAGTAGACTGTCTCTAGATAACCCGTAGTGCTCTGGGATTCCATAAGTAGACTGTCCCTTTAGATAACCCGTAGTGCTCTTCGATTCCATAAGTAGACTGTCTCTTTAGATAACCCGTAGTGCTCTTCGATTCCATAAGTAGACTGTCTCTTTAGATAACCAGTAGAGCTCTGGGATTCCATAAGTAGACTGTCTCTTTAGATACCCCGTAGTGCTCTGGGATTCCACAAGTAGACTGTCTCTTTAGATAACCCGTAGTGCTCTGGGATTCCACAAGTAGACTGTCTCTTTAGATAACCCGTAGTGCTCTGGGATTCCACAAGTAGACTGTCTCTTTAGATAACCCGTAGTGCTCTGGGATTCCACAAGTAGACTGTCTCTTTAGATAACCCGTAGTGCTCTGGGATTCCACAAGTAGACTGTCTCTTTAGATAACCCGTAGTGCTCTGGGATTCCATAAGTAGACTGTCTCTTTAGATAACCCGTAGTGCTCTGGGATTCCATAAGTAGACTGTCTCTTTAGATAACCCGTAGTGCTCTTCGATTCCATAAGTAGACTGTCTCTTTAGATAACCCGTAGTGCTCTGGGATTCCATAAGTAGACTGTCCCTTTAGATAACCCATAGTGCTCTGGGATTCCACAAGTAGACTGTCTCTAGATAACCCGTAGTGCTCTGGGATTCCATAAGTAGACTGTCTCTTTAGATAACCCGTAGTGCTCTGGGATTCCATAAGTAGACTGTCCCTTTAGATAACCCGTAGTGCTCTGGGATTCCATAAGTAGACTGTCTCTTTAGATAACCCGTAGTGCTCTGGGATTCCACAAGTAGACTGTCTCTAGATAACCCGTAGTGCTCTGGGATTCCATAAGTAGACTGTCCCTTTAGATAACCCGTAGTGCTCTTCGATTCCATAAGTAGACTGTCTCTTTAGATAACCCGTAGTGCTCTGGGATTCCATAAGTAGACTGTCTGTTTAGATAACCCGTAGTGCTCTTTGATTCCATAAGTAGACTGTCTCTTTAGATAACCAGTAGAGCTCTGGGATTCCATAAGTAGACTGTCTCTTTAGATAACCCGTAGTGCTCTGGGTTTCCACAAGTAGACTGTCTCTTTAGATAACCCGTAGTGCTCTGGGATTCCACAAGTAGACTGTCTCTTTAGATAACCCGTAGTGCTCTGGGATTCCATAAGTAGACTGTCTCTTTAGATAACCCGTAGTGCTCTGGAATTCCATAAGTAGACTGTCTCTCTAGATAAACCGTAGTGCTCTGGGATTCCATAAGTAGACTGTCTCTTTAGATAACCCGTAGTGCTCTGGGATTCCACAAGTAGACTATCTCTGGGAAATGTTTGTCTGTTTGCAATGTGCATTGCCCTTCCATGTGCGCCTTACTGCAAAGCCTAGTTGTAAGATGGGGTGGTTGCTATCCCCCCCCCCCCCCCGGTGATCAGGCTGTCCTTTGCGACAAGGTGAGAGACTGCAGCAGGGGGCTGATCTGTGTCAGACATTCGCAAACACAGAGAAGAACTACACAGGCGCCAGGATTTCCTGGACTGTCATCCCTGAGCTTGCATCTCAGCCCTTGGGGTTGACATCCTTCTGGAGTTAAAAGCAGATAGAGGGGCAGTCCTGAATGAAAATGGCGCAATGCACTTTTTTGTCCAGTAGATGGCGGCAATTAGTCAAATTTCTTTTACTATTCTTTTCTGCTGATTTGTAGTTTTTCTTTTTCGTTTGTTTTTTTCCAGCACTTTGAGTGATTGCCATAAAGCAATAAACAGGAGCAGGATCTATTCCAGAGTTGTCATTGTAATTGTGAAGCACTCTTCTGTCATATGAATTTTAGTAGTGTGCTGTGATTAGCCCCAGGCCCATGAGATCAGGAGGGTTATAATACAATCTATGGTCTATAAATGAGAGAGAAAACACAGACCAACAAAGGACCTGACCCCCACTCCATGTCGCCCCCAACGAAGGACCTGACTCCCCCACTCCATGTCACCCCCAACGAAGGACCTGACTCCCCCACTCCATGTCACCCCCAACGAAGGACCTGACTCCCCCACTCCATGACGCCCCCAACGAAGGACCTGACTCCCCCACTCCATGACGCCCCCAACGAAGGACCTGACTCCCCCACTCCATGTCGCCCCCAACGAAGGACCTGACTCCCCCACTCCATGTCGCCCCCAACGAAGGACCTGACTCCCCCACTCCATGTCACCCCCAACGAAGGACCTGACTCCCCCACTCCATGTCGCCCCCAACAAAGGACCTGACCCCCACTCCATGTCGCCCCCAACGAAGGACCTGACTCCCCCACTTCCATGTCGCCCCCAACAAAGGACCTGACTCCCCCACTCCATGTCGCCCCCAACAAAGGACCTGACTCCCCCACTCCATGTCGCCCCCAACAGGCTAAAGCA
Source organism: Staurois parvus (assembly GCF_062004578.1). Lineage (NCBI taxonomy): Eukaryota > Metazoa > Chordata > Amphibia > Anura > Ranidae > Staurois > Staurois parvus. The sequence goes on along the minus strand of NW_028319147.1, from coordinate 319,426 downwards.
TGGACCAACAAAGGACCTGACTCCCCCACTCCATGTCGCCCCCAACAGGCTAAAGCATGGACCAACAAAGGACCTGACACCCCCACTCCATGTCGCCCCCAACAGGCTAAAGCATGGACCAACAAAGGACCTGACACCCCCACTCCATGTCGCCCCCAACGAAGGACCTGACTCCCCCACTCCATGTTGCCCCCAACAGGCTAAAACACAGACCAACAAAGGACCTGACTCCCCCACTCCATGGCGCCCCCCAACAGGCTAAAGCACAGACCAACAAAGGACCTGACTCCCCCACTCCATGGCGCCCCCCAACAGGCTAAAGCACAGACCAACAAAGGACCTGACTCCCCCACTCCATGGCGCCCCCCAACAGGCTAAAGCACAGACCAACAAAGGACCCGACTCCCCCACTCCATGTCGCCCCCAACAAAGGACCTGACTCCCCCACTCCATGTCGCCCCCAACAAAGGACCTGACTCCCCCACTCCATGTCGCCCCCAACAGGCTAAAGCACGAACCAACAAAGGACCTGACTCCCCCACTCCATGTCGCCCCCAACGAAGGACCTGACTCCCCCATTCCATGGCGCCCCCAACAGGCTAAAGCACAGACAACCATAGGACCTGACTCCCCCACTCCATGTCGCCCCCAATGAAGGACCTGACTCCCCCACTCCATGTCGCCCCCAACAGGCTAAAGCACGAACCAACAAAGGACCTGACTCCCCCACTCCATGTAGCCCCCCAACAGGCTAAAGCACAGACAACCAAAGGACCGGACTCCCCCACTCCATGTCGCCCCCAATGAAGGACCTGACTCCCCCACTCCATGTCGCCCCCAACAGGCTAAAGCATGGACCAACAAAGGACCTGACACCCCCACTCCATGTCGCCCCCAACAAAGGACCTGACTCCCCCACTCCATGTAGCCCCCCAACAGGCTAAAGCACAGACAACCATAGGACCTGACTCCCCCACTCCATGTCGCCCCCAATGAAGGACCTGACTCCCCCGCTCCATGTCGCCCCCAACAGGTTAAAGCACAGACCAACAAAGGACCTGACTCCCCCACGCCTTCCAAAGCCCATTTCTGATGGTTTTTGCCTGAATCCTGCTTAGAAAGTATAATTACAGGAGACTAATATAAGTACCTACATCTGTCTTCCTATTTTTCACCTGTTCAGCAGTGCTCACACTGAGAGGAAGGGGACACACTTGCAGCCAATCCGCTCTCATTTTGCACAGTGCTGTCAGTCTAACACTGGGAACAATCTTACTGGAGGAGAGAGGAGGGGGTTGACTTTATTGTCTAATCACAGGCTGGGGGGTTCCAGACCAAGTAATGCTCAACTGCAGTGTTGTCTGCAAGGAGGTCCAGGATGTGGTTGTTTGCTCCATTTCATGACCATCCCCCCCCCCCCCCTGAAGAGTGCAGGTACCATTAGAGTCTGGGGTGTCCCAGATTTCAGGTACAACGTCCTGGTTTCCCCCGAGGGAGGCCACAGTGATCCCTACGATGGAAGAACATAGCCCTGGGAACTCTATACCAATGAACATCACCATCACCTCCGGCCTTTGTCAGCGGATTAAAGACTTACGTCTGAGCAAACACAGCGAGTCAACACTCCGCACTCCCTGTATGGAAATGTGACATGGAAATACGGAGGAACACCTGAACAGGACTGTGTGCACCCGATACTATGAGATCTGATCCCTCCCCCCAGGAGAACTAGAAGTTCCAGCATGTCCACTGAATTACATGTGATGTCACCGCTCTCCTGTGATTGGATAGGCTGCAGTCTCAGTGATGTCACCGCTCTCCTGTGATTGGATAGGCTGCAGTCTCAGGGATGTCATCGCTCTCTAGTGAATGGATAGGCTGCAGTCTCAGTGATGTCACCGCTCTCCTGTGATTGGATAGGCGGCAGTCTCAGGGATGTCATCACTCTCTAGTGAATGGACAGGCTGCAGTCTCAGTGATGTCACCGCTCTCCTGTGATTGGATAGGCTGCAGTCTCAGTGATGTCACCCCTCTCCTGTGATTGGCTAGGCGGCAGTCTCAGTGATGTCACCACTCTCCTGTGATTGGATAGGCTGCGGTCTCAGTGATGTCACTGGTCTTTAGTGAATGGGCCATCCCTCCTTCCCTTTCCCTCTCCTCATTCTTTTCTCTCCACTTTCCTCTCCTTTTTGTCCCCTTCCCCCTCCCTTAATATTCTCCCTTCCTTTCCCCCTCCATCATATTCTCCCTTCCCCCTCCATCATTTTCTCCCTTCCCTTCCCCCTCCGACATTTTCTCCCTTCCCTTCCCCCTCTCTCATATTCTCCCTTCCCCCTCCATCATATTTTCCCCTCCCTTCCCCCTCTCTCATTTCCCTTCCCCCTCCATCATATTTTCCCCTCTCATATTTTCCCTTCCCCCTCCATAATATTTTCCCCTCCCTTCCCCCTCCATCATATTTTCCCCTCCCTTCCCCCTCCATCATATTTTCTCCTCCCTTCCCCCTCTCTCATATTTTCCCCTCCCTTCCCCCCTCTCATATTTTCCCCTCCCTTCCCCCCTCTCATATTCTCCCTTCCCTTCCCCCTCTTTCATATTTTCCCCTCCCTTCCCCCTCCATCATATTTTCCCCTCCCTTCCCCCTCTCATATTCTCCCTTCCCTTCCTCCTCTTTCATATTTTCCCCTCCCTTCCCCCTCCATCATATTCTCCCTTCCCTCTCTATCATATTTTCCCCTCCCCCCCAACACCCTGAGACGGACCATCTCTCCCACTCTCGGGGGTCCCATGTCTCTGATTCCTCTTCCTTAGAGCTGATCTCCGCCGTCTCACGCTGTGTCCATGTGACCTCGTCATGTGACTTCAGGGAAATGAGACTCATCTGAGCTCTGCACAAATATATCCTCATATTCGGCTCAACCCAACCCGATGGAAGTCACGATATAGAACGGTTAATCATTTAGCCATAGTAACGGTTACCATGGAAACCTTCCTGAATCTTGTGGAAGGACTGGGGTGCCCGTGCAATCCGGAATACAATATGACCAATGGAAGAACGTCCTGAGTGTGACCTCTTCCTGAATGAAGGCGGCTCTTCCCATGGTTGACTATGGGGCTCCTCAAACAGCGCCACCTATGGACAAAACAGTCCTCTGGCTTTCCGGACTTTCCCAGTCCTCCTCCTGTCCCGACTCTCCCAGTCCTCCTCCTGTCCCGACTCTCCCAGTCCTCCTCCTGTCCCGACTCTCCCAGTCCTCCTCCTGTCCCGACTCTCCCAGTCCTCCAACTGTCCCGACTCTCCCAGTCCTCCTCCTGTCCCGACTCTCCCAGTCCTCCTCCTGTCCCGACTCTCCCAGTCCTCCTCCTGTCCCGACTGTCCCAGTCCTCCAACTCTCCCAGTCCTCCACCTGTCCCAACTCTCCCAGTCCTCCAACTGTCCCGACTCTCCCAGTCCTCCAACTCTCCCAGTCCTCCACCTGTCCCGACTCTCCCAGTACTCCAACTGTCCCGACTCTCCCAGTCCTCCTCCTGTCCCGACTCTCCCAGTCCTCCTCCTGTCCCGACTCTCCCAGTCCTCCAACTGTCCCGACTCTCCCAGTCCTCCTCCTGTCCCGACTCTCCCAGTCCTCCTCCTGTCCCGACTCTCCCAGTCCTCCAACTGTCCCGACTCTCCCAGTCCTCCTCCTGTCCCGACTCTCCCAGTCCTCCTCCTGTCCCGACTCTCCCAGTCCTCCTCCTGTCCCGACTCTCCCAGTCCTCCAACTCTCCCAGTCCTCCACCTGTCCCAACTCTCCCAGTCCTCCAACTGTCCCGACTCTCCCAGTCCTCCAACTCTCCCAGTCCTCCACCTGTCCCGACTCTCCCAGTCCTCCAACTGTCCCGACTCTCCCAGTCCTCCTCCTGTCCCGACTCTCCCAGTCCTCCTCCTGTCCCGACTCTCCCAGTCCTCCAACTGTCCCGACTCTCCCAGTCCTCCTCTTGTCCCGACTCTCCCAGTCCTCCTCCTGTCCCGACTCTCCCAGTCCTCCAACTGTCCCGACTCTCCCAGTCCTCCAACTGTCCCGACTCTCCCAGTCCTCCTCCTGTCCCGACTCTCCCAGTCCTCCAACTATCTTGACTCTCCCAGTCCTCCACCTGTCCCGACTCTCCCAGTCCTCCAACTATCTTGACTCTCTCAGTCCTCCACCTGTCCCATTTCTCCCAGTCCTCCACCTGTCCCGACTCTCTCAGTCCTCCTCCTGTCCCGACTCTCCCAGTCCTCCTCCTGTCCCGACTCTCCCAGTCCTCCAACTGTCCCGACTCTCCCAGTCCTCCAACTGTCCCAACTCTCGCAGTCCTCCACCTGTCCCGACTCTCCCAGTCCTCCAACTGTCCCGACTCTCCCAGTCCTCCTCCTGTCCCGACTCTCCCAGTCCTCCAACTGTCCCGACTCTCCCAGTCCTCCTCCTGTCCCGACTCTCCCAGTCCTCCTCCTGTCCCGACTCTCCCAGTCCTCCTCCTGTCCCGACTCTCCCAGTCCTCCTCCTGTCCCGACTCTCCCAGTCCTCCAACTGTCCCGACTCTCCCAGTCCTCCTCCTGTACCGACTCTCCCAGTCCTCCTCCTGTCCCGACTCTCTCAGTCCTCCTCCTGTCCCGACTCTCCCAGTCCTCCTCCTGTCCCGACTCTCCCAGTCCTCCAACTGTCCCGACTCTCCCAGTCCTCCTCCTGTCCCGACTCTCCCAGTCCTCCAACTATCTTGACTCTCCCAGTCCTCCTCCTGTCCCGACTCTCCCAGTCCTCCAACTATCTTGACTCTCCCAGTCCTCCACCTGTCCCGACTCTCCCAGTCCTCCAACTATCTTGACTCTCTCAGTCCTCCACCTGTCCCATTTCTCCCAGTCCTCCACCTGTCCCGACTCTCCCAGTCCTCCACCTGTCCCGACTCTCCCAGTCCTCCACCTGTCCCGACTCTGCCAGTCCTCCAACTGTCCCGACTCTCCCAGTCCTCCTCCTGTCCCGTTTCTCCCAGTCCTCCTGGTGTCCCGACTCTTCCAGTCCTCCTGGTGTCCCGACTCTCCCAGTCCTCCTCCTGTCCCGACTCTCCCAGTCCTCCTCCTGTCCCGACTCTCCCAGTCCTCCACCTGTCCCGACTCTCCCAGTCCTCCTCCTGTCCCGACTCTCCCAGTCCTCCACCTGTCCCGACTCTTCCAGTCCTCCTCCTGTCCCGACTCTCCCAGTCCTCCTCCTGTCCCGACTCTCCCAGTCCTCCTCCTGTCCCGACTCTCCCAGTCCTCCACCTGTCCCGACTCTCCCAGTCCTCCACCTGTCCCGACTCTCCCAGTCCTCCTCCTGTCCCGACTCTCCCAGTCCTCCTCCTGTCCCGACTCTCCCAGTCCTCCTCCTGTCCCGACTCTCCCAGTCCTCCAACTGTCCCGACTCTCCCAGTCCTCCTCTTGTCCCGACTCTCCCAGTCCTCCTCCTGTCCCGACTCTCCCAGTCCTCCAACTGTCCCGACTCTCCCAGTCCTCCAACTGTCCCGACTCTCCCAGTCCTCCTCCTGTCCCGACTCTCCCAGTCCTCCAACTATCTTGACTCTCCCAGTCCTCCACCTGTCCCGACTCTCCCAGTCCTCCAACTATCTTGACTCTCTCAGTCCTCCACCTGTCCCATTTCTCCCAGTCCTCCACCTGTCCCGACTCTCTCAGTCCTCCTCCTGTCCCGACTCTCCCAGTCCTCCTCCTGTCCCGACTCTCCCAGTCCTCCAACTGTCCCGACTGTCCCAGTCCTCCAACTGTCCCAACTCTCGCAGTCCTCCACCTGTCCCGACTCTCCCAGTCCTCCAACTGTCCCGACTCTCCCAGTCCTCCTCCTGTCCCGACTCTCCCAGTCCTCCAACTGTCCCGACTCTCCCAGTCCTCCTCCTGTCCCGACTCTCCCAGTCCTCCTCCTGTCCCGACTCTCCCAGTCCTCCTCCTGTCCCGACTCTCCCAGTCCTCCTCCTGTCCCGACTCTCCCAGTCCTCCAACTGTCCCGACTCTCCCAGTCCTCCTCCTGTACCGACTCTCCCAGTCCTCCTCCTGTCCCGACTCTCTCAGTCCTCCTCCTGTCCCGACTCTCCCAGTCCTCCTCCTGTCCCGACTCTCCCAGTCCTCCAACTGTCCCGACTCTCCCAGTCCTCCTCCTGTCCCGACTCTCCCAGTCCTCCAACTATCTTGACTCTCCCAGTCCTCCTCCTGTCCCGACTCTCCCAGTCCTCCAACTATCTTGACTCTCCCAGTCCTCCACCTGTCCCGACTCTCCCAGTCCTCCAACTATCTTGACTCTCTCAGTCCTCCACCTGTCCCATTTCTCCCAGTCCTCCACCTGTCCCGACTCTCCCAGTCCTCCACCTGTCCCGACTCTCCCAGTCCTCCACCTGTCCCGACTCTGCCAGTCCTCCAACTGTCCCGACTCTCCCAGTCCTCCTCCTGTCCCGTTTCTCCCAGTCCTCCTGGTGTCCCGACTCTTCCAGTCCTCCTGGTGTCCCGACTCTCCCAGTCCTCCTCCTGTCCCGACTCTCCCAGTCCTCCTCCTGTCCCGACTCTTCCAGTCCTCCTCCTGTCCCGACTCTCCCAGTCCTCCACCTGTCCCGACTCTTCCAGTCCTCCTCCTGTCCCGACTCTCCCAGTCCTCCTCCTGTCCCGACTCTCCCAGTCCTCCTCCTGTCCCGACTCTCCCAGTCCTCCACCTGTCCCGACTCTCCCAGTCCTCCACCTGTCCCGACTCTCCCAGTCCTCCTCCTGTCCCGACTCTCCCAGTCCTCCTCCTGTCCCGACTCTCCCAGTCCTCCTCCTGTCCCGACTCTCCCAGTCCTCCTCCTGTCCCGTTTCTCCCAGTCCTCCTCCTGTCCCGACTCTCCCAGTCCTCCTGGTGTCCCGACTCTCCCAGTCCTCCTGGTGTCCCGACTCTCCCAGTCCTCCTGGTGTCCCGACTCTCCCAGTCCTCCTCCTGTCCCGACTCTCCCAGTCCTCCACCTGTCCCGACTCTCCCAGTCCTCCTCCTGTCCCGACTCTCCCAGTCCTCCACCTGTCCCGACTCTCCCAGTCCTCCTCCTGTCCCGACTCTCCCAGTCCTCCTCCTGTCCCGACTCTCCCAGTCCTCCACCTGTCCCGACTCTCCCAGTCCTCCTCCTGTCCCGACTCTCCCAGTCCTCCTCCTGTCCCGACTCTCCCAGTCCTCCTCCTGTCCCGACTCTCCCAGTCCTCCACCTGTCCCGACTCTCCCAGTCCTCCACCTGTCCCGACTCTCCCAGTCCTCCTCCTGTCCCGACTCTCCCAGTCCTCCTCCTGTCCCGACTCTCCCAGTCCTCCTCCTGTCCCGACTCTCCCAGTCCTCCTCCTGTCCCGACTCTCCCAGTCCTCCTCCTGTCCCGACTCTCCCAGTCCTCCACCTGTCCCGACTCTCCCAGTCCTCCACCTGTCCCGACTCTCCCAGTCCTCCACCTGTCCCGACTCTCCCAGTCCTCCACCTGTCCCGTTTCTCCCAGTCCTCTGGGTTAGGAATCTAACCGTCTCTCCTAATGGGAGTCTCCTGGGTGGAGCCCATCCCTGTCTCCCGATGGGTGCCCTGAGCTATGCTCCACCCTCTCATTATGAGGACTTGGCACACCGGGACACACCCTGCAGGTCTTCTGCAACACTTGCACCCCGGGGTGGAGATTCTTCGAAATCTCCAAACTCCTGAGCGACATCTGGGGGAAGCAATAAAAACAGTTTTCTCCACTCATAATCGATACCCCAAAGTCCTCCAATCTGCATATATGCAAATATCTTCTCTACCATTCCCGCATCGGCCGGGCCCCGCACTGTCCCCACGTGATCAGATGACAATGATGCAGCTGAGAATACGATGGCTACATTGTTGTACCAATAGTATCAGTTGGCTGCAACAATGGAGAATCGGCTTTTATTTTCCCACATCCATGCTGTCGTCTACAGAAATGATTGGACATCATTGACAGCGAACCGTCACCATCCTCAGAGCGAAATGATCGATCGCAGAATATAGAACAAACGAATCCCCTGAAATGTTTATATACAACTCAATGTAACCAACGAGATCGCTCATCCTTTGTTATGTCCAGGAATGTTTACAGTATAAATATTGATCCCGATAAGAGGAAATGTCTGCGACATACGAGAGCCGAATGTGACAACCGATTGTATGGAAACAAAGACTCTGCCACGTGTGTCACCAAATGTATACATGATATATCCGACAACCGCCACACGTGACCGCAAAACTCCAAATATTACATCACCGCCCTCCAGATATAAGATATATTATACAGAGTGACATCACCGCTCTCCAGATATAAGATATATTATACAGAGTGACATCACCGCCCTCCGGATATAAGATATATTATACAGAGTGACATCACCGCCCTCCGGATATAAGATATATTATACAGGAGTGACATCACCGCCCTCCAGATATAAGATATATTATACAGAGTGACATCACCGCCCTCCAGATATAAGATATATTATACAGAGTGACATCACCACCCTCCAGATATAAGATATATTATACAGAGTGACATCACCGCCCTCCAGATATAAGATATATTATACAGGAGTGACATCACCGCCCTCCAGATATAAGATATATTATACAGAGTGACATCACCGCCCTCCAGATATAAGATATATTATACAGGAGTGACATCACCGCCCTCCAGATATAAGATATATTATACAGAGTGACATCACCGCCCTCCAGATATAAGATATATTATACAGAGTGACATCACCGCCCTCCAGATATAAGATATATTATACAGAGTGACATCACCGCCCTCCAGATATAAGATATACAGAGTGACATCACCGCCCTCCAGATATAAGATATATTATACAGGAGTGACATCACCGCCCTCCAGATATAAGATATATTATACAGGAGTGACATCACCGCCCTCCAGATATAAGATATATTATACAGAGTGACATCACCGCCCTCCAGATATAAGATATATTATACAGAGTGACATCACCGCCCTCCGGATATAAGATATATTATACAGAGTGACATCACCGCCCTCCAGATATAAGATATATTATACAGAGTGACATCACCGCTCTCCAGATATAAGATATATTATACAGGAGTGACATCACCGCCCTCCAGATATAAGATATATTATACAGAGTGACATCACCGCCCTCCGGATATAAGATATATTATACAGGGTGACGTCACACTTCCATGTTCTCTTCTTTCTCTCATTATCGGATGGACTTTGATTTTCTGACGTCTGTAATTAATTGCCTTTTCCACAACCAATCCAATATTTGTTTTGTCTGCCTGCAGTTCCCGGGATTGTCCAGCAGGGGTCAGGAGTGGCGCTCCCCGGAGAGAAGCAGAAATTCAGGTTTCACCGTTTTTGAGAACATTTCTCCCAGCGACCCGAGGAGACGGTTCATGTTTAGTAAATAGAGAACCTGCCAACCGGACGTCACGGAGCTCACCGAACCGGACATAGGAATGTCACCCCACAGAGCACGGGGGTCCCACCCCTAATACTGCCACAGGGATGGTGGGAACCCCCAATAATGGGAACAGGGATGGTGGGAACCCCTCATAATGGGCACAGGGATGGTGGGAACCCCCCATAATGGGCACAGGGATGGTGGGAACCCCTCATAATGGGAACAGGGATGGTGGGAACCCCTCATAATGGGCACAGGGATGGTGGGAACCCCTCATAATGGGCACAGGGATGGTGGGAACCCCTAGTAATGGTCACAGGGATGATGGGAACTCCCTCATAATGGGCACATGGATGGTGGGGACCCCTCATAATGGGCACAGAGATGGTGGCAACCCCTCAAAATGGGCACGGTGGGGGTACAGACACGGGAACTCAGCACAGGGATGGTGGGAACCCCTCATAATGGTCACAGCGGGGGTACAGACCCGGGTACTCGGCACAGGGATGGTGGGAACCCCTCATAATAGGCACGGCGGGTGTACAGACCCGGGAACTCAGCACAGGGATGGTGGGAACCCCTCATAATAGGCACGGCGGGTGTACAGACCCGGGAACTCAGCACAGGGATGGTGGGAACCCCTCATAATGGGCACGGCGGGCGTACAGACCCGGGACCTCGGCACAGGGATGGTGGGAACCCCTCATAACGGGCACGGTGGGGGTACAGACCCGGGACCTCGGCACAGGAACGGTGGGAACCCCTCATAATGGGCACAGCGGGCGTACAGACCTGGGAACTCGGCACAGGGATGGTGGGAACCCCTCATAATGGGCGCAGGGATGGTGGGAACCCCTCATAATGGGCGCAGGGATGGTGGGAACCCCTCATAATGGGCACAGCGGGTGTACAGACCCGGGACCTCGGCACAGGGATGGTGGGAACCCCTCATAATGGGCACAGCGGGTGTACAGACCCGGGAACTCGGCACAGGGATGGTGGGAACCCCTCATAATGGGCGCAGGGATGGTGGGAACCCCTCATAACGGGCACAGCGGGCGTACAGACCCGGGAACTCGGCGCAGGGATGGTGGGAACCCCTCATAATGGGCGCAGGGATGGTAAGAACCCCTCATAATGGGCACAGTGGGTGTACAGACCTGGGAACTCAGCACAGGGATGGTGGGAACCCCTCATAATGGGCACAGCGGGTGTACAGACCCGGGAACTCAGCACAGGGATGGTGGGAACCCCTCATAATGGGCACAGCGGGTGTACAGACCCGGGACCTCGGCACAGGGATGGTGGGAACCCCTCATAATGGGCACAGCGGGCGTACAGACGTATCCTTTTAGGTGGACTGATCCTTTAAGCAGCCAATGTTTGTAGATTTCTGTGACTTTGCGGATGGAATTGTTCCCCTGCGGCCCTGTAAAGGCCTTCTATTATTCCGGAGTCTCGGGGGGGGGGGGGGTTGGGGGGGCGCAGGCGATATTTGGGAGATATAAATAGAAGAGGCGATATTCTGCATGCGGAGTGTTTGCTTTGCTGACAACAGAGAGCAGGTGGGAGGGGGAGGGGAGGAGGAGCAACATGGAGGAGGAAGGTGGGATGAGCTGCAGCCATCACAGAGGAAGGGAGGGGAGCCATGACACAGGCCACTTGATCTCAGCAGCCTTCAGCAGGGATCATCCGGCACCTATTCCTCCATAATACCCAGGTAAGCCGGGATTCCCCCGGGGCCTGAAACATGTTACTGACTCTGTGACCTCCTAGCCCCCCCCCCCCCCGCAGGATACACTGACCCCCCCCCCCCCGCCACCCTCCTCTGCAAAAAATCCTCCAAACTGCTATTCCTACGTCTACCTGGAGGGATTAGACTGCAAGCTCTGTGGCTCGGGAGGCAGTTGCTTTATAAAAAGTGGGGGGAGGGGAGGGGGCAGCTTTTCTCATTACACCCCCACACCGAGACTTCCTGCACCCTGGGCATGCACAGATTAGATTGCAAGTTCTGCAGGCGGGGGGGGGGGGGGGGGGGAAGTGCCTGTGCTGTGTGTATCCATATCCTATAGCCTTTTTGGGTGATTAGATTGCAAGCTCTGCAGGCCGGGGCCCGATGGTCAAAAATCGCCGCGCTGGTATTGGTGTTGAACTGCGGAGAGATAAAAACCCGTCTTTGCAGCAGTGCCGTTAAATGACGGGTTCCCACCATCCCTGTGCCGAGTTCCCGGGTCTGTACGCCCGCTGTGCCCATTATGAGGGGTTCCCACCGTCCCTGTGCTGAGTTCCCGGGTCTGTACGCCCGCTGTGCCCATCATGAGGGGTTCCCACCGTCCCTGTGCCGTGTTCCCGGGTCTGTATGCCCGCTGTGCCCATCATGAGGGGTTCCCACCGTCCCTGTGCCGTGTTCCCGGGTCTGTACGCCCGCTGTGCCCATTATGAGGGGTTCCCACCGTCCCTGTGCTGAGTTCCCGGGTCTGTACGCCCGCTGTGCCCATTATGAGGGGTTCCCACCGTCCCTGTGCTGAGTTCCCGGGTCTGTACACCCGCTGTGCCCATCATGAGGGGTTCCCACCGTCCCTGTGCCGTGTTCCCGGGTCTGTACGCCCGCTGTGCCCATTATGAGGGGTTCCCACCGTCCCTGTGCTGAGTTCCCGGGTCTGTACCCCCTGTGCCCGTTATGAGGGGTTCCCACCATCCCTGTGCTGAGTTCCCAGGTCTGTACGCCCGCTGTGCCCATTATGAGGGGTTCCCACCATCCCTGTGCTGAGTTCCCTGATCTGTACACCCGCTGTGCCCATTATGAGGGGTTCCCACCATCTCTGTGCTGAGTTCCCGGGTCTGTACGCCCGCTGTGCCCATTATGAGGGGTTCCCACCATCCCTGTGCCGAGTTCCCGGGTCTGTACTCCCGCTGTGCCCATTATGAGGGGTTCCCACCATCCCTGTGCTGAGTTCCTGGGTCTGTATGCCCGCTGTGCCCATTATGAGGGGTTCCCACCATCCCTGTGCTGAGTTCCCGAGTCTGTACTCCCGCTGTGCCCATTATGAGGGGTTCCCACCATCCCTGTGCAGCTCAGAGCCAGGCTGCCGGCCATAAGCACCACTTCATTTGGGGTAAGCAATGCCCCCCGGCCGTCCTTGCACCCCGCATATCACATCCTCTACAACTGGTACAGCAACAGGACAGATTAGAGTGCAAGCTCTGCAGGTCAGGGCCCACTTGTCGGACGGCACTGTTTTTTTTATTGTTTTTTCTTTTGTTTGTTTTTTTGTTTCGTTTTTTTTTTTTTTTTTGTTTCGTTTTTTTATTGTTTTGTATTTGTTTGTTTTTTTGTGACAAATTTGAAGCGACGCAAAGTGACACAATCCGTAGGGGGCGCTGGACTCCTTCAAAGCCGCTGCTACGTAACGATTGGTCGCAGTTTGCGTCTTTTTTTTCTCGCGACATCTTCACGCTTCCATCCCCCGCTCAGGATTTCCCGCCGATCGGGCCCGGCGCATACGTAGAACTTTCCGCAAGTCACGTAGAACTCTACAAACGGTCGCCGGGACGCAAAAGATTATTTGTAGCATTTTGCGAACTTTTTTTGCAACAGTTTTGAACGGCACAACCGCGGGGCCCTTTGATGAAAACACGGGGCCCAACAGTCGGCGTCGAGTGAGAAATTCTGAACGGGGAATTCAGTGCCGCCAAAAAAAGTTCGCCGATGGCGTCCCAGCGACCATTATAGAGTCCTGCGTCCAGGGGCGGACTGACCGTTCGGAAACTCGGGCACTGCCCGAGGGCCCGGGGTCACTAAGGGGCCCCATGAGATGCCCCTGGTACCTTTCATAGGCTTTTTTGGGTGTGCTTTGAGCGTGGGCGAGGACACAGGGGCCCCATGATCCCCTATTGCCTGGGGCCCCCATGAGTTGCCAGTCCGCCCCTGCCTGCGTCGCTTACAGCCAATCCCGCGCATGCAAAATATTCGAAGGGCCCGACTGAACTTCGGGAAATTCTGAGCGGGAAATAAATGCAACATTGTTGCAAAAAAGTGCAAAACGCAACAAACCATCTTTTTCATCCCAGCAACCATTTATAGAGTCCTGCGTTGCTTACAGCCAATCCCGCGCATGCAAAATATTCGGGGGGCCCAATCGAACTTCGGGAAATTCTGAGGGGGAAATAAATGCAACATTGTTGCAAAAAAGTTTGCAAAATGCAACAAATAACGACCGTTTTATAAAGAGTTCTCCATGACTTGCGGCAAGTTCTACGTATCGGCGATGCCCGATCGGCGCATAATCCTGAGCGGGGGATGGAAATGCGAAGTTGTCGCGAAAAGAAGACGCAAACTGCGACCAATCGTTACGCTGCAGCGGCTTTAAAGGAGTCCAGCGCCACCTACGGCTTGTCGCAGTAATGCGCCATAAATTGATGCGGCCTTTTCAGATAGAAGATGCGTGAATTGCGACATTCCTCTGAAATGTTCGTATTTCTGACGCACGCCGTTTCCCAACCCCCATTCCACCGTCATCTACAAAATGATAGAAGCTGCCCCTTTTAATGCCTGCCTAATACGGAGGTAAGCCGGGATTCCCCAGGGCCTGAAATATGTTGGCGACTTTGAGCCTCAAAACCCCCTTCTGACCTCACATGAAAAATTCCATCAACTGCCTTTCTTGCACCTGCCCAATACGAAGGTCAGCCGGGATTCCCCCAGGGCCTGAAATACGTTGGTGGCTCCCAGCCCCCGCAGCGTCTCCTAACCCCCCTCAATCTCTGGAGGCTGCGGTCACTCCGAGCCGCGGTTTCGTTTTCACGACATTTCGCTCAAATTGCGACCGATGGGGGGGGTTTCGTTATTTCTGATGTTCTACAAGAACATGCGTTGCGTTTTTTGTTTTATTTGTTGCAATCTGCGCTATTTTACTATCGTGCCGCCGATCGGTTTCTCATGCCGCAATATTTTTAATAACCCATCACGCAAATTGCGACATTTATCTGAAACGCCGCCACTAGGGGGTTTTCCCGATTTCCGAAGCGCGTCGTGGTGTAATTGGCGCAGTAGTAAACGTTGCATCGACGATCGTTCATCGGGCCCATAGAAGGAGGTGATGGATTGCAAGCTCTGCAGCTCAGAGCCCAGCGGTGCTTCATTTGGGGGTAATGCCGCCATTTTTTGGGGAAGTGGTGCTCCCCGCGTCGTCCTTGTACCATTGTCAGACCTCTGTAAAGGAGACTCATTAGAGTGCAAGCTTTGCTGCCCGGGGCTGTAGAACGCCTGCCACCCGGAACCGTTTTCTGTGTTCAGGTGAGGGTATCTGAGGAACGTTGCCCCGGCCGGCCATGTCTGCAGTCTTCTAGATGTGCGTCAGATTATTACGGCGACTGTGGAAGGCGAGAATAGATTGCAAGCTCTGCTGCCCAGGGAGCGATTGGTCGTGGCTTTCAATTTTATATATTGGTTCGGACGACTTACATTTGTGCAATTCATCCTACATGGGTCCAAAATGTTCATATGAGGTAGAGCTGAAGATGAGGAGACCCTAATGGAGACCAATGGAAGGAGTGGACTGACAACTCATGGGGCCCCCGGGCCATAGCGGATCATGGGGCCCCTCTGTTCTCGCTCAGACATAAAAAAAACCTATGAAAGGTACCAGGGGCATCTCATGGGGCCCCCTACTGACCTTGGGCACTGCTGGAGTTCTCGAATGGTCAGTCTGCCCCTGGGTAGAGGGATGAACTGGACATCTCTTGACGTCCTACAGGGGTCTCCAAACTATGGACCTCCCAGTTGTTGAAGTACTACAAGTCCCATCATGCCTCTGGAAGTCTTGCCGGTGGCTGTCAGAGTCTTGCAAGGCCTCATGGGACTTGCAGTTCCTCAACACTTGGAGGGCCATAGTTTGGAGAGCCCTGCAACAGGTACGCTCCTACTTTTCACGTTCACCAAAAACTGACTGATTTACGATCGATCTGTTTATGTTTGGTTGCTGCTCTTCACCACCTGTAGCCGTGTCCACATCACCGGGATGTTTGTTGCTTTTTATTGTCACACCTGAATTATGGGCTGATCTTAATCTTTACTACTCCTGCTGTCTGATTGTGGTGTGGAAGGTTTGCTCTGCAAGTCAGCCGTCCTTTCACTGACTCCTGATGACCCCCCCCCCCCACCCATAACCGTACAAAGCTAGACCACCCTTTATGGGGAAAGCATGTGGTTGAGGGGGCACATAGCTGGGGTTCAAGTGGGCTCCTTTAAATTAGGTGGGCTCCTTTAAATTAGGTGTGCTCCTTTAAATTAGGTGGGCTCCTTTAAATTAGGTGGGCTCCTTTAAATTAGGTGTGCTCCTTTTAATTAGGTGGGCTCCTTTTAATTAGGTGGGCTCCTTTTACTCAGGTGGGCTCCTTTTACTCAGGTGGGCTCCTTTTACTCAGGTGGGCTCCTTTTACTCAGGTGGGCTCCTTTTACTCAGGTGGGCTCCTTTAATTAAGTGGGCTCCTTTAATTAAGTTGGTGCACTTCAGCTCTGCACTTCGGCGATTTCACGAAGTGAAAAATCCACAGCAAACTACTACCAAACAGACCGCAGGTGGCCTTGTTTCCCCCATTCGGCTCTCTTTCCATTCTGTGACATGCGCCCCCTACCTCTCCTTCTCACAGTTGTCCTCTCTCCTTAAACTCTTTCCTTCCCCCCCCTCTTCTCCACCCCACAGCTTATCTAGATCGCCCTCACTTCTGTCCTCTCCTTATTACTGCACTCAACACCTCCTCCTAATCCTAAACCCACATGCTGATGAAACCTCCAGGACGCCGGGGCATGGCCCGCCATATACATTTTATTCCCATATTATCTCCCTCACCCTTCTTCTCCTAACCTCCTGGAGGTATTTCTCCAAAGCCTGGGCCTCCATCATTTTGCTGTTCCCAAAACACCTGTCCCCATATTATCTTCCTTACCTCTGGAGGTATATCCCCAAACCCTGGGCCTCCATCATTTAACTTCACCCAACACACCCATCCCCATATTATCTCCCTCATCCTTCTGCTTCTTCTAACCTCTGGAGGTATATCCCCAAACCCTGGGCCTCCATCATTTAGCTGTTCCCAACACACCCATCCCCATATTTCCCTCACCCTTCTCCTAACCTCTGGAGGTATATCCCCAAACCCTGGGCCTCCATCATTTTAGCTGTGCCCAACACACCCGTCCCCATATTACCACCCTCACCCTTCTGCTTCTCCTAACCTCTGGAGGTATATCCCCAAACCCTGGGCCTCCATCATTTAACTGTGCCCAACACACCCATCCCCATATTTCCCTCACCCTTCTCCTAACCTCTGGAGGTATATCCCCAAACCCTGGGCCTCCATCATTTAGCTGTTCCCAACACACCCATCTCCATATTATTATCTTTCTCACCCTTCTTCTCCTAACCTCCTGGAGGTATATCTCCAAAGCCTGGGCCTCCATCATCTAACTGTGCCCAACACACCCGTCCCCATATTATCTCCCTTACCGTTCTGCTTCTCCTAACCTCCTGGAGGTATACCCCCAAACCCTGGGCCTCCATCATTTTAACTGTGTCCTACACACCCATCCCCATATTATCTCTCTCACCCTCCTTCTTTTCCTAACCTCTGGAGGTATACCCCCGAACCCTGGGCCTCCATTATCTAACTGTGCCCAACACACCCGTCCCCATATTATCTCCCTCATCCTTCTGCTTCTTCTAACCTCTAGAGGTATATCCCCAAACCCTGGGCCTCCATCATTTAGCTGTTCCCAACACACCCATCCCCATATTTCCCTCACCCTTCTAACCTCTAGAGGTATATCCCCAAACCCTGGGTCTCCATCATTTAGCTGTTCCCAACACACCCATCCCCATATTTCCCTCACCCTTCTAACCTCTGGAGGTATATCCCCAAACCCTGGGCCTCCATCATTTAACTGTGCCCAACCCCCCCCCCCCCAACCTCTGGCAAACAAACTTGGTTTCCACTCCTCTTCTTCCCAAGACCAGCCTCTCCTTCTCTTGCGCCCTTTTGAATGCCCACTCTGTCTGTAAGGCCCCTTTCACGCGGGCGGTTCCGTATGTCCGTTTTTTTCAGCCGTCCGTTTAATGGATGAAAAACGGACACCAATGCATTTCTATGGGCTATTAGATGATCCGTTTACATCAACCCTATTTTTGTTCCGTTAAAAAAAACAGGAACAGACAAAAACAGATGTAAATGGACATACTGTCAGTTTTTGCATTGGTAAAGGATGTAAAAACGGATGAAAAATGGATGTAAACTGATCCATTTTTTTTTCCTTTGAAAAAAAACATGACTGAACTGATTAGACAGATGGATCACCCGTGTGAAAGGGGCCTAACAAACTCGCCTGTCCATGGCCTCTTTCTCACACGCTCATTTAATCGACCTGCTGTTACTGAAACCTGGCTTCATGAATCAGACTCTGCTTCTCTTGCTTCCCTCTCTCTTGGTGGCCTTCTCTGGACTCGCTCCCCCAGACCCAGTGGATAGAAGGGAGCTGTTCCTGCATAGCACCTTCTTCAGGTACTTCACTCTCCTCCCTCTCTATCCCCTTCCTCACTTGTATTCGTCTATTTTCTCCAGTTTCTGCATTGCTGTGATCTACTGGCCCCTCCACGGGTATCAACCTTCCATGATGCCTTCTCTGCACTGGCTACCCTACTTTCTCTCTTCTGAAGTCTCCACAATCATTCTCGGTGACTTCAACATCCCTGTTTATTCCAATACTCCCAACTTCTAAACTTCGCCTAATCCTCCTTTTTTTTGACCTGAAGCAATGGATTGTAAGCTCCAAGGAACAGGGCCCTCCGAACCTTCTTGTATTGACAAGTATTGTCTCCATATAAATCCTGTATAATAATACATACACTCTTCTACTCACTCTGATGGCCACACCCTTGACTTTGTGTTCTCCTACTGTTATGATCCGCCAGGCGGAGCCTTCCAGCTGCCAACTGGCAGACCAACCCAGAGCGTGGGGTCTAAGCCCGGGCTGTGCCTTCACCAGGGCCCCTGATGGTGGGGATGGACTTGAAACAGTCCCGGGCCAGGTCACGACCTCTGAGCGGGCCCACCAGCGGCTGAGGAGGCCTCCGGGGATGTGTGTAGGTACCGGGAGAGCCAGATATGAAGAGGATGACGGCCCCAGCAGGGTGGTACGGATAGTGGTCCCGTGGGGGTAAGCGGGGTACCGAATCGGCGGGCAAGGAGTAGTCGGGTCACGTGCAGGGTCAGCCAGGTAAATCAGTCCGTAGAATAGTCAGGATAATCCGAGTCAAAACACAGGAGCGGGCAGAATAGTCAGGACAAGCCGGGTCAATCACAGGAGCAGGTAGAATAGTCAGGACAAGCCGGGTCAATCACAGGGGCAGGCAGCGTAGTCAGGGTCAAAAACAGGGTCACAAAACGGGTGCAGGAACTCAGGATCACAGGAAGACCTTGCGGCAATTGGTGACAGTGCAGGGCATCTTTAAATAGTGCGCCCTGCCCTGTCATTGGCTGGCTCGGACGCGCCCCCGGCTGTCATTGGATGCCTGAGGCGCGCCCGTGGCTCTCTACTGCGCATGCGCGGCTCCCTGTCAGCCGCGGCTCGCCGCCAGTGCGCATGCGCGGGGGACGGCGCCGAGACACAGGAGTCCGGAGCCGCGATCCCTGACACCTACCTTTCGCATTCTGTGCAACCTCTCCGACCATCCCTAATCACCACCTTAATTGCACTTTCTCCCAGTCTTCCACCTCCTCTCCCTCCAACCACCCAACAAATAGATGTAGAAACCTTCACCACCTCAACCCCTCTCTTCTCTGCTCTTCTCCTGACCACCTCTATGACAAAATCTCACCCTGTCCTGCCCCAGCCTAGCCACTTCGTCGAGAACACTTCACTGTCCTCCTCCCCGGATACGTTCTTCCCCCCTTTCATAGTATCAGGCCCCGACCTCAACAACCTTGGCAAACAGATGACACCGGAAGTCTCAGACGTAGCCACGTTCTTGAGCATCTGTGGTTGTAAGACTAGGTCTCAAATATTTCAGCCAATATAAATCTGCCCTCCAGAAATGCTATTCCTGCCTCCTATTTTGTCACTCTCGTTAACACCTTCTCATCCAGTCCACCTCAACTCTTCTCTGCCTTCAAGTGTCCTCCACCCACTACCTCACTCACTGCCCAGAAGATCTCAAAGCACATGCAAAATATTGACACAATTCACGAGGTGATCTCGACTGTGCAGACATCTCCCCCACTTGTCACTCAATGTCCACAGGTACACTCAACACTTCCCTCATTCAACCCTGCTGACAAGGTTGCTAACCTTTTTTTTTCATCTAACCACCTGGACCCTGTTCCCTCAGAAAGGCTAAGGTCACCCTCTGGCTCTATCCTATGCTCTCTAACTCACTTCTTCAATATCTTCTCCAACTCTCTAGTCACCCCCATACGTAAAAAGCCTTCCTGGGACCCACCAATCTTAGCAATCTGCTCGATAGCTCCTTGCTTCCCTTTTTCTCCAAAATCCTTGAACGTCTGGTCTACAACCAACTGAGTGACCACCTCCACTGTCTTGATCCCCTTCAGTCTGGACGTTTCCCTCAACACTCCACAGAAACTGCTCTCTCTAAACTCACAAATGATTTACTAACGGCTAAAACCAATGAACACTATTCTGTATTTCTACTCCTGGACCTTTCTGCTGCCTTTGACATGGTTGACCACCCCTTCCTACTCTAAAAACACTCCACTCCTTTTGGCCTCTGAGACTGCACTCCTCTTTGGTTTTCATCCTACCTATCCCACCGAACTAACAGCGTCACTTACAATTCTTCTTCCTCCTCTCCTCCTCCTTTCTCCGTCGGGGTCCCCCAAGGTTCTGTTCTCGATCTACACCTCCTCCGTGGGTCAACCAATACCATTTCTATGCTGATGACACCCAAATCTATCTCTCTACCCCTCGGCTCACAACATCATTGTGCTCACGCATCACTAACTTCCTGACCGACATATCAGCCTGGATGTCACACCACTTCCTCAAACCCAATCGATCCAAAACCGGGCTCCTAATATTTCCTCCCCTACGTGCCTCTTTCCCTGATTTCTCTGTCAAGATCAAAGGCTCGGCTTATCAACCCATCCCGGCGTGCCAATGTTCTAGGTGTTACCCTGGACTCTGAACTCTCCTTTCAGGCCCACATCCAATCACTGTCCAAAGGTTGCCATCTCAACCTCCGCAACATCTCCAAGATACGTCCCTTCCTTGCCAATGACACCACAAAGCTTCTAATTCCCTCCCGGGATATCTCTCACCTCGGCTATTGCAGCTCCTTCCTCATTGGATGACCTTTACATAGGCTATCCACCCTTCAGTCCATCATGAATGTTGCTGCCAGGCTCATCCACCTTACCAACCGTTCAGTGTCTAGTACCCATATCTTCCAATCCCTCCACTGGCTGCTCCACTCACCCAACAATTTCAATTCAAAGTACGAACAACAACCGACAAAGCCACCCACAGCTCGGCCCCCAGCTTCATCACTAAACTAGTCCCAAAATGCCAGCCAAATCGCTCATTCTCTTCACTGCTCCCAAGAACTCCTGCTCTCTAGCTCCCTTGTCTCCTTCTTCCAAGCTCACCTCCAGGACTTCTCCTGAGCCTCTCCCATCCTCTGGAACTCCCTACCCCAATCTGTTTGGCTATCTCCCAAAATGCGGATTTGCTCCCCGGGTGATTTTGAATGTTCGCCCCTCACAAAGAAATGATTAGTAAACAAATTTAATATTTGGTGTATTGTAACACTGAGAGACAGAATACAACAACAAATTCAGCAGAAATGCGTCTAACAAATGATGACGGATCTGCATGTTCATGAGGGAAAGAAGGATTTGATCCCCTTCACAAAACATGACTTAGTACTTGGTGGCCAATCCCTTGTTGGCCATCGCCGAGGTCAGACGTTTCCTGGAGTTGGCCCCCAGGTTCCCACACATCTCAGGAGGGATTTTGGCCCACTCCTCTTGGCAGATCCTCTCCAAGTCATTAAGGTTTGGTGGCTGACGTTTGGCAACTCGAACTTTCAGCTCCCTCCACAGATTTTCAATCGGATGAAGGTCTGGAGACTGGCTAGGCCACTCCAGGACCTTAATGTGCTTCTTCTTGAGCCGCTCCTTTGTTGCCTTGGCCGTGTGTTTTGGGTCATTGTCATGCTGGAACACCCATCCATGACCCATATTCAATACCCTGGCTGAGGGAAGAAGGTTCTCACCCAAGATTTGATGGTACATTGCCCCGTCCATCGTCCCTTTGATGCGGTGCAGTTGTCCTGTCCCCTTAGCAGAAAAACACCCCCAAAGCAGAATGTTTCCACCACCATGTTTCACAGTTGGGATGGTGTTCTTGGGGTTATAGGCAGCATTCCTCCTCCAAACACGGGGAGTTGAGTTGATGCCAAAGAGCTCTATTTTGGTCACATTTATTGGTGTCCCCTCATCTCCTCCCTGTGTGTCACATTTATTTGTTTCTCCCAGGGGCGGACTGAACATTTGGAAACCCGGGCACTGCCCGAGGGCCCGGGGTCAGTAGGGGGCCCCATGAGATGCCACTGGTACCTTTTTCATAGGCTTTTTTGAGTTTGGGCAAGGACACAGGGGCCCCATGATCCCCTATTGCCTGGGGGCCCCATGAGTTGTCAGTCCGCCCCTGGTGCCCCCTGTATCCCAGGTTCTACTGATTTTGATAGAAAAATGGCGAGTTTTCTTCTTGGGAGGGCAGGGGGAGATGACTCGCCATCAGATTGCTCCTCCAGTTGGCAGCTGCACCCTAGGACCCGCGATGGGCCCCATCCTCAGGCATGTTTGGGGCCTATTTCCCAGGTTTATGATCCCAATCCTCCATCTGAGCACCGGGGACACAATCCTCCTTACTGACGCCTCGTGTTCTAGCAACAAACAACTGAAATCTGTAATTTTAAACTTTCCTGACCGCCCCCCTCCATTGTCGGCACACATGGCGTCTCCAACAACAAAAACTATAAAGGTGTCCGAAAGGTAACGGGGGGGGGGGGGGGGGAGGGCTGGGAGAAGGGATTTATGTCCAGTGACTCCACACTGGATGAGAGACGCTAGTCTATACCGTCCGTGGGAGAAACCAGACGGTGCTGATCGGCCAACCGAAAACGAAAATCGCCCGCCGGGATTGGTGAGATAATTATATATCCTACAGGAGTGACATCATCACTCTCCAGATACACCGATCAACCATAACTTTATGACCACTGATGGGCAGAGTGAATAACGTGGATTATCTGGTTACAATGGCATCTGAGAGTGGGTGGGTCACAGGGGCGGACTGACCATTTGGAAACTCGGGCACTGCCCGGGGTCAGTAGGGGGCCCCATGAGATGCCCCTGGTACCTTTTTCATAGGCTTTTTTGAGTTTGGGCAAGGACACAGGGGCCCCATGGTCCCCTATTGCCTGGGGGCCCCATGAGTTGTCAGTCCGCCCCTGGTGGGATATATTAGGCAGCTAGTGAACATGTTGTCCCTGAAGTTAATGCGTTGAAAGCAGATAAAATGGACATCAGAGTTTGCTGTGTAGCCTCAGACTGGCCCATGCTGACCCATGTTCACAGCCAAAAGAGTCCACAATGGGCACGTGAGCATCAGAACTGGACTACTGAGCAATGGAAGTAGGTGGCCTGGTCTTGGAAATTCAGGAATGGTTTGAGAAACACAACAACAAGTTTGAGGTGTTGAATTGGCCTCCAAATTCTCAGATCTCCATCCAATCAAACATCTGTGGAAAAACAAGTCCAATCCATGGAGGTCCCACCTCCAAACTTACGGGGCTTAAAGGATCTGCCACTGACAACTTGGTGCCAGAAGTCCCTACAGATGTCTAGTGGTGTCCAAGCCTTGACGGGTCGGGGCCGTTTTTTGTCAGCAAAAGTGGAAACTTACTCAGTATTAGGTGGGTGGTTGTAAAGTTATGGCTGATATCTGTATAAGATATATTATAGAGTGACATCACCGCCCTCCAGATATAAGATATATTATACAGAGTGACATCACCGCCGTCCAGATATAAGATATATTATACAGGAGTGACATCACCGCCCTCCAGATATAAGATATATTATACAGGAGTGACATCACCGCCCTCCGGATATAAGATATATTATACAGAGTGACATCACCGCCCTCCAGATATAAGATATATTATACAGAGTGACATCACCGCCCTCCAGATATAAGATATATTATACAGAGTGACATCACCGCTCTCCAGATATAAGATATATTATACAGAGTGACATCACCGCCCTCCAGATATAAGATATACAGTGTGACATCACCGCCCTCCAGATATAAGATATATTATACAGAGTGACATCACCGCCCTCCAGATATAAGATATATTATACAGAGTGACATCACCGCCCTCCAGATATAAGATATATTATACAGAGTGACATCACCGCCCCCCAGATATAAGATATATTATACAGAGTGACATCACCGCCCTCCGGATATAAGATATATTATACAGAGTGACATCACCGCCCTCCAGATATAAGATATATTATACAGGAGTGACATCACCGCCCTCCAGATATAAGATATATTATACAGAGTGACATCACCGCCCTCCAGATATAAGATATATTATACAGAGTGACATCACCGCCCTCCAGATATAAGATATATTATACAGGAGTGACATCACCGCCCTCCAGATATAAGATATATTATACAGAGTGACATCACCGCCCTCCAGATATAAGATATATTATACAGGAGTGACATCACCGCCCTCCAGATATAAGATATATTATACAGGAGTGACATCACCGCCCTCCGGATATAAGATATATTATACAGAGTGACATCACCGCCCTCCAGATATAAGATATATTATACAGAGTGACATCACCGCCCTCCAGATATAAGATATATTATACAGAGTGACATCACCGCCCTCCGGATATAAGATATATTATACAGGAGTGACATCACCGCCCTCCGGATATAAGATATATTATACAGAGTGACATCACCGCCCTCCAGATATAAGATATATTATACAGAGTGACATCACCGCCCTCCGGATATAAGATATATTATACAGAGTGACATCACCGCCCTCCAGATATAAGATATATTATACAGAGTGACATCACCGCCCTCCAGATATAAGATATATTATACAGGAGTGACATCACCGCCCTCCAGATATAAGATATATTATACAGGAGTGACATCACCGCCCTCCGGATATAAGATATATTATACAGAGTGACATCACCGCCCTCCAGATATAAGATATATTATACAGAGTGACATCACCGCCCTCCAGATATAAGATATATTATACAGAGTGACATCACCGCCCTCCAGATATAAGATATATTATACAGAGTGACATCACTGCCCTCCGGATATAAGATATATTATACAGAGTGACATCACCGCCCTCCGGATATAAGATATATTATACAGAGTGACATCACCGCCCTCCGGATATAAGATATATTATACAGAGTGACATCACCGCCCTCCAGATATAAGATATATTATACAGAGTGACATCACCGCCCTCCAGATATAAGTTCTCATTCTCCCATGGTCGGTGTCGGTGTCATGTGATTTGTTTTGTTTGTTCTCTTCTGTCAGATGTTTGACTTACCTGAAGGTCGTATATTATTCCTCTGACTGTCAATCTCAGGGACTGTGAGATGTGGGGTGCGCTGGCTCCCCCTGTCTCCAGAATGTAGAACTGTCACGCTCTTTCCCTTTCTGGCCTCTAACTGGACGATAACAGAAGTTCGGGAGCAGAAATCTGCAACAGATTGGACTGGCTGGGTTGGAAATTTTCAGTTGATCTCTGTAGTTTCTGATAGCAGTCACAGCCTGACTGATTCTATCTTCATTCCACAAAGTCTAATTCCCTGGGTGTCCTGTGAATTACCTGGCTTGCAGCATGTTAGGACTTCTGACTTTTCTTTGACTTTCTGAGGACGGGATGTACCATGGATGGCACTTGGACTTCATTTCCTCCACCGATTTCATGATATTTTTTTTCGTCATTCCAAGGGACATTCTTTGCTGTTCCTACCTGCCATCTTGACTTGTAGGGGACTCACCTGTTACAGGAGCCCGATGGGATTTCTGATGAAGGCAGGATCTGGGGTGCAATAGGCACAATGGGAAATCCACTCCCTTCCCTTACCCATGGTCAGTCTGGTAGGCAATACACATAGAGGGAAATTGTCTCCCTTACGTGTTGTAGGTCTTGGTTGCAATAAACCAAAGGGTCATCAAAATCCATTTCATGGCCCACAGAGGCTCAAGGTTGCTGTGTTGCATAAGCACATCCTCTTCCTTCTCTTTACCTATTGTAGGCCTGGGTTGCAACAAACTCATTCCCTTACCTCCTGCATGGTCAAGCATTCCATAAACACAGCGGGTAGTCCACTCCCTTACCCGTGGATGGCCTGGCTTGCCATAAACACGAACAGTAGTCCACTCCCTTACCTCTGAATGGTCATATTTGCCATAAACACAAAGGGTAGTCCACTTCCTTCCCCGTGGATGGCTGGGCATGCCATAAACACTTTGGGTAGTCCACTTCCTTCCCCGTGGATGGCTGGGCATGCCATAAACACTTCGGGTAGTCCACTCACTTATCCGTGGATGGTCTGGCTTGCCATAAACACAAGGGTAGTCCACTCCTTTACCCATGGATGGTCTGGCTTGCCATTAAACACAAGGGTAGTCCACTCCTTTACCCGTGGATGGTCTGGCTTGCCATAAACACGATGGGCGGTCCACTCCCTTACCTCGGGATGGTCTGGCTTGCCATATACACGATGGGCAGTCCACTCTCTTACCTCGGGATGGTCTGGCTTGCCATAAACACGATGGGCGGTCCAATCCCTTACCTCTGGATGGTCTGGCTTGCCATAAACACGATGGGCAGTCCACTCCCTTACCTCTGGATGGTTGGGCTTGCCATAAACACAAAGGGGGGTCCACTCCCTAACCTATGAGACTTCTGTGTTGCCCTAAACCCAAGGGGAAATTCAACCCCTTCTTCCACCAGTGGTGGTTTGCAATAAACAAAAAAGGGTAGTCCACTCCTTACTCTTGGTGGATCTGGCTTGCCAACAAAGCAAAGGGAAACCCTTTCCTTCCCTTACTTCCAAAGGTTCTGGGTTACAACTAACACAAAGGGAAATTCAATCCCTTTCCTCAACTTGCAGAAGGTCTTGGTTGCAATAAGTATAATTCACTCCCTTCCCTTACCTGTAGAGGTTCTGGGTTGCAGTAGGTATCAAGGGTCAGCCACTCTCTTCCCTTACCTGTGGAGGGTCTGGGTTGCAGTAGGTATCAAGGGTCAGCCACTCTCTTCCCTTACCTGTAGAGTGTCTCGGTTTCAATAGATATCAAGGGCCATCCACTCCCTTCCTTTACCTGTGGAGGGTCTGGGTTGCAATAGGTATCAAGGGTCATCCACTCCCTTCCCTTACCTGTGGAGGGTCTGGGTTGCAATAGGTATCATGGGTCATCCTTTCCCTTACCTGTGGAGGGTCTGGGTTGCAGTAGGTATCATAGGTCATCCACTCCCTTCCCTTGCCTGTAGAGGGTTTGGGTTGCAGTAGGTATCATAGGTCATCCACTCCCTTCCCTTACCTGTGGAGGGTCTGGGTTGCAGTAGGTATCATGGGTCATCCACTCCCTTCCCTTACCTATAGAGGGTCTGGGTTGCAATAGGTATCAAGGGTCATCCACTCCCTTCCCTTACCTGTGGAGGGTCTGGGTTGCAGTAGGTACCATAGGTCATCCAATCCCTTCCCTTACCTATAGAGGGTGGTCTGGGTTGTCACAAACAGAGCAATTCAATCCCCTCCCTCTACTTGCAGGAGGTTTGAGTTGCAATAAACTCCAAGGAACATCCACTTCCTTCCCTTTTGCTGTTCTGTCTATCTATAGATTTTGTTGTTTTTCCTTTTTGTTGGTGCTTTGGGCTTGGATTGATTGGTATGTGTTGCAGTTTTACAATAAATGTCACTCTTCCAGGAGGTCTAACTTTTCGGCCATTACTAATTCCTGTTGTACCGCCCCCGATTTTTACATTTGGCTTCCTCCAAACTTCGCCTCTCATTTACTCTGTCTTGCTGTGCTTTCCAGGCTTTGTTTTCTGTCATTGTCCTCTCGGAGGTGTGTAGGCCGGGCAGTCAGTAATCGGGGTGTATCAGGTATCCTGGCAGGCCAGGTGGCGGGATTCTCACATGTCGGACACGTTGCGATGGTAGAATCGGGGAGGTGCGGGTTGCTGGTCCGGTCACTGTGAAGCCCCTGTGGCCATCTAATCTCCTTCCTATGTCATTGACCACCAATGCTGTGAAGTTCCTGAACTCTTGGGGCAGAAAACCACTGATAGCGGTGCGTTTGTGTATGAGTACAGTGTCACGTCTTTCTGTGCTAAGGGACCACCTCTGGTGATCAATATCAGGGTGGGGCTTTCAATTCTGAAGATGAAATTGGAAGGGAGTGTTCCTTCTAAATATCTCAAGTCTAGCAATACATTACAATCTGCTTTAGATTTCCTGCAAACTAGGTAGTGTTTGGGTACATCGTTCCAGTAGACCCAGTCAGGGCACCTACTGGAATGATGTGTCCACTGAAGAACCTACCGGAACGATGCGTCCGCTAGAGAACCTACTGGAGCGATGCGTCCGCTGGAGAACCTACGGGAGCGATGCGTCCGCTGGAGAACCTACGGGAGCGATGCGTCCGCTGGAGAACCTACGGGAGCGATGCGTCCGCTGGAGAACCTACGGGAGCGATGCGTCCGCTGGAGAACCTACGGGAGCGATGCGTCCGCTGGAGAACCTACGGGAGCGATGCGTCCGCTGGAGAACCTACGGGAGCGATGCGTCTGCTGGAGAACCTACCGGAAGGATGCGTCAGATCTGGTAGAGAACCCACTGGAATGATGTGTCTAGAGCACCTACCGGAGCAAAGTGTCTGATCCGGCAGAGAACCTACTTATCTCTGCAGATTCAGATACATTGTTCCTATGGTGGCACACAGAGAAGACAGGGAGGTAGTGTTTGGGCACATCGTTCCCGTAGACCCAATCGGGGAGCCTACTGGAAAGATGCGTCCGGTAGAGAACCTACCGGAACTATGTGTCCGGTAGACAACCTACCAGAACGATGCGTCTGCTAGGAAACCTACCGGAACGATACGTCTGTGGTAGAGCAAAGGGTCATTCACTCCACTCCCTTCCCTTACCTGTGGAGGGTCTGGGTTGCAGTAGGTATCATTGGTCATCCACTCCCTTCCCTTACCTGTGGGGGGTCTGGGTTGCAGTAGGTACCATGGGTCATCCAATCCCTTCCCTTACCTGTGGAGGGTCTGGGTTGCAGTAGGTACCATGGGTCATCCAATCCCTTCCCTTACCTGTGGAGGGTCTGAGTTGCAGTAGGTATGATGGGTCATCCAAGCCCTTCCCTTGCCTGTAGAGGGTCTGGGTTGCAGTAGGTATGATGGGTCATCCAATCCCTTCCCTTACCTGTGGAGGGTCTGGGTTGCAGTAGGTATCAAGGGTCATCCACTCCCTTCCCTTACCTGTAGAGGGTCTGGGTTGCAGTAGGTATCATGGGTCATCCAATCCCTTACCTGTGGAGGGTCTGGGTTGCAGTAGGTATCATGGGTCATCCAATCCCTTCCCTTACCTGTGGAGGGTCTGGGTTGCAGTAGGTATCAAGGGTCATCCACTCCCTTCCCTTGCCTGTGGAGGGTCTGGGTTGCAGTAGGTATCATGGGTCATCCACTCCCTTCCCTTGCCTGTGGAGGGTCTGGGTTGCAGTAGGTATCATGGGTCATCCCTTCCCTTACCTGTGGAGGGTCTGGGTTGCAGTAGGTATCATGGGTCATCCAATCCCTTCCCTTACCTGTGGAGGGTCTGGGTTGCAGTAGGTATCATGGGTCATCCAATCCCTTCCCTTATCTGTGGAGGGTCTGGGTTGCAGTAGGTACCATGGGCATCCAATCCCTTCCCTTACCTGTAGAGGGTCTGGGTTGCTGTAGGTATCAAGGGTCATCCACTCCCTTCCCTTACCTGTGGAGGGTCTGGGTTGCCACAAACAGAGCAATTCAATCCCCTCCCTCTACTTGCAGGAGGTTTGAGTTACAATAAACTCCAAGGAACATCCACTTCCTTCCCTTTTCCCGCTCTGTCGGTCTATAGATTCTGTTGTTTCCCCTTTGTTGGTGCTTTGGGATTGGATTGATTGGTATGTTTTGTACTTTTACATTTCACTCTTCCAGGAAGTTGAACTTTCCGGCCTTTACTAATTCCCGCTGTACCGCCCCCCCCCCCCCTCCTCCAAACTTCCCCTCTTTTATTGTCTTGCTGTGCTTTCCAGGCTTTGTTTGTTTTCTGTTTTGTTATGGTCCTCTGGGAGGTGTATCAGGTATCCTGGAAGGCCAGGTGGCAGGATTCTCGCACGTCGGACAGGTTGTGATGGTAGAATCAGCGATGTGCGGGTTGCTGTAGGGGTCACTGTGAAGCCCCTGTGGCCATCTAATCTCCTTCCTATGTCATTGTATATATTCATTGTAATAAAGATGGGCAGGAGCTAGTCCCAAAGTGCGGGAAAATCAAGCCTCCTAAAAAGTGATAGTAGTTCCAGAGGGCCCAATATAAACCTAGGCAGGAGCTAGACCCAAAAGTGTGGGAAAATAAAACCTTCTGAGAAGTGATAGCTGTTCCAGAGGGGTGCACAGAAGAGGGTTTTCTGGCCCAATATAGCTGGGCAGGAGCTAGACCCAAAGTACGGGAAAATCAAGACTCTGATAGCAGTTTCAGAAGGGTGCACAGAAGAGGGTTTTCTTTGCCCAAGAAAGCTGGGCAGGAACTAGACCCAAAAGTGTGGGGAAAATAAACCCTCCTGAGAAGTGATAGCCATTCCAGTGGGGTGCACAGAAGAGGGTTTTCTGGCCCAATAAAGCTGGGCAGGAGCTAGTCCCAAAGAGCGGGAAAATCAAGCCTCCTATTGGCAGTCTCAGAGGGGTGCACAGAAGAGGGTTTCTTGACCGAATAAAACTGGACAGAAGCTAGACCCAAAAGTGCGGGAAAATCAAGCCTCCTAAGAAGTGATAGCCATTCCAGAGGGGTGAACAAAAGGGGGCTTGCTGGCCAAATAAAGCTGGGCAGGAGCTAGTCCCAAAAGTGCGGGAAAATCAAGCCTCCTAGGAAGAGATGGTAGTTCTAGAGGGGTGAACAAAAGAGGGTTACGTGGCCCAATAAAGCTGGGCAGGAGCTGATCCCAAAGAGCAGGAAAATCAAGCCTCCGATTAGCAGTTTCAGAGGGTTGCACAGAAGAGGGTTTCTTGACCCAATAAAACTGGGCAGAAGCTAGACCAAAAGTGCGAGAAAATCAAGCCTCCTAAGAAGTGATAGCCATTCCAGAGGGGTGAACAAAAGAGGGCTTGCTGGCCCACTAAAGCTGGGCAGGAGCTAGTCCCAAAGAGCGGAAAAATCAAGCCTCCTTTTAGCAGTTTCAGAGGGGTGCACAGAAGAGGGTTTCTTGGCCCAGTAAAGCTGGGCAGAAGCTAGACCCAAAAGTGCGGGAAAATCAAGCCTTCTAAGAAGTGATGAGTTCTAGAGGAGGCGTACTTAAGGTTTTCTGGGCCAAAAAGAGCAAGGCTCACTTTAGACCAGGGTGTGCACAGACACAAATGCCCCCGGGGGCTGGTTTCACATATTTGCAGCCACTCCCAACACCTTAACAGGTTCTATTTGGTGATCATACAGGCTGTGCCTTAAGAAATGGCTGCTCTTCGGGTTCTGTAGTTCTACTTCACTTTTTTCGGTGGACTATCCCTTTTTAAGAAATCATGACAGTTAAAATTTGAAAAAAAAAAAGGGGCGCATCCCTTTAAATTGTCTGTCTGTCCCCTCCCCCCCACAGGTGAAGATGATCCGCCGGGTCCTGGAGAGGCCCTGTACCCTGGCCATGCTGATTGGCTTCCAGTTTGCCTTCATGATGTACTTCTCGTTCGGCGGCCTGCGCAGCCTCGCCTCCATCTTCGGACGATCGCCGGAGCCCAGTTTCGACTACAGCCACACCCACGACGTCTACACCAACCTCACCCGAATTCAGGCCACGCTTCACCCCGGGACGCTGGAGGGCGGACTGCTGCCGTGGTGCCCGGAGAAGTCCCCGTACCTGGGTGAGTTTCAGAAATGTAACGCCTTCCGGCGCCGATAACCAACGCGGGACGATTAATGCAACCGCCAAAGATCCATCGATCGATTATTCCGTGCAGCCAGCTTTGTGACCTGACTTCTCTCTGCTGCTGATAGGTAATACGGTCTGGTCACCTCCCCGCCCCCAGCCTGTGATTGGACCGTTGAAGGAGAAGCAGCAGACTGATGAGATCAGCTTGCTGCATACAGACCCCTGTATACTGTGTGTGTGTGTGTGTGTATACAGGGGGGTGTATGTGTGTATACAGGGGGGTGTGTGTGTGTATACAGGGGTGTATGTGTGTATACAGGGGTGTATGTGTGTGTGTATACAGGGGGGTGTATGTGTGTATACAGGGGTGTATGTGTGTGTATACAGGGGTGTATGTGTGTGTATACAGGGGTGTATGTGTGTATACAGGGGGGTGTGTGTGTATACAGGGGGGTGTGTGTGTGTGTACAAGGGGGTATGTGTGTGTATACAGGGGGGTATGTGTGTGTATACAGGGGTGTATGTGTGTATACAGGGGGGTGTGTGTGTATACAGGGGGGTGTGTGTGTGTATACAGGGGGGTGTGTGTGTGTATACAGGGGTGTATGTGTGTGTGTATACAGGTGTATGTGTGTGTGTATACAGGGGTGTGTGTGTGTGTATACAGGGGGGTGTGTGTGTGTATACAGGGGGGTGTGTGCGTGTATACAGGGGGGTGTGTGCGTGTATACAGGGGGGTGTGTGCGTGTATACAGGGGGGTGTGTGCGTGTATACAGGGGTGTGTGTGTGTGTATACAGGGGTGTGTGTGTGTGTATACAGGGGGCTGTGTGTGTGTATACAGGGGGCTGTGTGTGTGTATACAGGGGGCTGTGTGTGTGTATACAGGGGGGTGTGTGTGTATACAGGGGGCTGTGTGTGTGTGTATACAGGGGGCTGTGTGTGTGTGTATACAGGGGGGTATGTGTGTGTATACAGGGGGCTGTGTGTGTGTGTATACAGGGGGCTGTGTGTGTGTGTATACAGGGGTGTGTGTGTATACAGGGGGGTATGTGTGTGTATACAGGGGGCTGTGTGTGTGTGTGTATACAGGGGGCTGTGTGTGTGTGTATACAGGGGGCTGTGTGTGTGTGTATACAGGGGGGTGTATGTGTATACAGGGGGGTGTATGTGTATACAGGGGTGTGTGTGTATACAGGGGTGTATGTGTGTGTATACAGGGGGGTGTGTGTATACAGGGGGGTGTGTGTGTGTATACAGGGGGGTGTGTGTGTGTATACAGGGGTGTGTGTGTGTGTATACAGGGGTGTGTGTGTGTATACAGGGGTGTGTGTGTGTATACAGGGGGGTGTATATATATATCGCTCACATACGCAGGAGAGAATATTTCCAGGTACTCATGGCTCCTCCTCCTTCCTGCAGTGGGTCCGATCACGGTGACGTTCAGCCAGGTGCCGATTTTCCAGCGGATACAAGAAAAGAACCGCCTGGTGGTGAGGGGAGGTATCTACCGACCGCCGAACTGTGAGTCCCGCCATCGCACGGCCGTCATCATCCCGCACCGGAACCGCGAGACCCACCTGAGACACCTCCTGTACTACCTGCACCCCTTCCTGCAGAGACAGCAGCTGCACTACGGGATCTACATCATCCACCAGGTGACTCCACCCTTCTGTGTACAGAACCATGGCCCAATTCTTACCTCCCCCCCACCATTGTGTGTACAGAACCATGGCCCAGTTCTTACCTCCCCACACCCCTTCCTTCCTTCCCTCCCCTCCACCCTTATGTGTACAGTTCTGTGGCTCAATTATCCCCCCCCCCCCAATCCATCATGTGTATAGCCCAGTTCTTGAACTGCATCCTTCACTATTATTTGTGTAGCCCCATAGCCAGCTCCTACCCCCGTCCACCAGGTGATGCCATCATCATGTGTATAGCCCTATGGCCCCGTTCTTACATCTCCTTCCCTTTGGTGCTCTCTCTCCTGTCTGCTTCCACGTTGCTCTCCACCTCTCTCCTCTTCGTTGCCCTCCACGTCTTTCCTCTTCGTTGCCCTCCACCTCTCTCCTCTTCGTTGCCCTCCACCTCTCTCCTCTTCGTTGCCCTCCACCTCTCTCCTCTTCGTTGCCCTCCACCTCTCTCCTCTTCGTTGCCCTCCACCTCTCCCCTCTTCGTTGCCCTCCACCTCTCTCCTCTTTGTTGCTCTCCACCTCTCTCCTCTTTGTTGCTCTCCACCTCTCTCCTCTTTGTTGCTCTCCACCTCTCTCCTCTTTGTTGCTCTCCACCTCTCTCCTCTTCGTTGCCCTCCACCTCTCTCTCTTTCTCTCTCCTTCTTCCTCGTTGCTCTCCATGACTCTCTCTCTTGGCCCAGCTCCTACCCCACATCCACCAGGTGATGCCCCCATTATATGTATAGTCCATGGCCCAATTCTTACCCCCCTTCTCCTCCACCATTATGTGTAGAGCTCTATGACTCAATTATTATCCCCCCTCCCCCCCAACCCACCATCATGTGTATAACCCCATGGCTCAGTTCTTGAACTGCATCCCCACTGTTATATGTGTAGCCCCATGGCCAGCAATTACCCCCATCCACCAGGTGATGCCCGATTCTTACATCTCCTTCTCTTCGTTGCTCTCCACGTCTCTCTCTTTCTCTCTCCTTCTTCCTCGTTGCCCTCCACGTCTCTCTCTTTCTCTCTCCTTCTTCCTCGTTGCTCTCCACGTCTCTCTCTTTCTCTCTCCTTCTTCCTCGTTGCTCTCCACGTCTCTCTCTTTCTCTCTCCTTCTTCCTCGTTGCCCTCCACGTCTCTCTCTTTCTCTCTCCTTCTTCCTCGTTGCTCTCCACGTCTCTCTCTTTCTCTCTCCTTCTTCCTCGTTGCTCTCCACGTCTCTCTCTTTCTCTCTCCTTCTTCCTCGTTGCCCTCCACGTCTCTCTCTTTCTCTCTCCTTCTTCCTCGTTGCTCTCCACGTCTCTCTCTTTCTCTCTCCTTCTTCCTCGTTGCTCTCCACGTCTCTGTCTTTCTTTCTTCTTCTTCGTTGCTCTCCACGTCTCTCTTTCTCTCTCCTTCTTCCTCGTTGCTCTCCACGTCTCTCTCTTTCTCTCTCCTTCTTCCTCGTTGCCCTCCACGTCTCTCTCTTTCTCTCTCCTTCTTCCTCGTTGCCCTCCACGTCTCTCTCTTTCTCTCTCCTTCTTCCTCGTTGCTCTCCACGTCTCTCTCTTTCTCTCTCCTTCTTCCTCGTTGCTCTCCACGTCTCTGTCTTTCTCTCTCCTTCTTCCTCGTTGCTCTCCACGTCTCTGTCTTTCTTTCTTCTTCTTCGTTGCTCTCCACGTCTCTCTCTTTCTCTCTCCTTCTTCCTCGTTGCTCTCCACGTCTCTGTCTTTCTTTCTTCTTCCTCGTTGCTCTCCACGTCTCTGTCTTTCTTTCTTCTTCTTCATCGCTCTCCACGTCTCTCTCTCTTTCTCTCTCCGTCTCTCTCTCTCCACATCTCTCTCCTTCCTCATCGCTCTCTGTCTCTTAGGCCGGGAACGCCACTTTTAACCGGGCGAAGCTGCTGAACGTCGGTGTGAAGGAGGCCATGCGGGACGAGGACTGGGATTGCCTTTTCCTCCATGACGTTGATCTCATTCCTGAGAACGACCACAACCTGTACGTGTGTGACCCCTGGAACCCCAAACACGCCTCGGTGGCCATGAACAAGTTCAGCTACAGGTCTGATTTCTGGGTGTCTCTCCTGTGTCTCCCCCCCCCCCCCCCCCGGCTTCTTCTGTCTCCCTTCCTCCATCTGTCATCTCCCTCCGCTCTTCCTTCTTTCTTCCTTCTTACCATCTGCTCCATCCTCAGCTTTCTTGGATTCATGTCTTCAATCTTCTCTCCATCTGCAGCCTCCCGTATCCGCAGTACTTCGGGGGGGTCTCTGCCCTCACCCCAGAACAATACATGAAGATGAATGGCTTTCCCAATGAATATTGGGGGTGGGGAGGAGAAGACGATGACATTGCAACCAGGTAAGAAGAGACCGGTCCTCTTTACTGACCCCCCCAACCCCCCCCCCCCTTGTGTCTATCCAGACTTCCTGCATCCTATTTTCATCTCTTCTGTCATTTTCTTCATGAAAAAATGTATTCTAATAAACACTATGGTGGGGTTCCCACCATCCCTGTGCTGAGTTCCCGGGTCTGTACACTTTCTGTGCCCATTATGATGGGTTCCCACCATCCCTGTGCTGAGTTCCCGGGTCTGTACGCCCGCTGTGCCCATTATGAGGGGTTCCCACCATCCCTGTGCTGAGTTCCCGGGTCTGTACCCCCGCTGTGCCCATTATGAGGGGTTCCCACCATCCCTGTGCTGAGTTCCCGGGTCTGTACGCCCGCTGTGCCCATTATGAGGGGTTCCCACCATCCCTGTGCTGAGTTCCCGGGTCTGTACGCCCGCTGTGCCCATTATGAGGGGTTCCCACCATCCCTGTGCTGAGTTCCCGGGTCTGTACGCCCGCTGTGCCCATTATGAGGGGTTCCCACCGTCCCTGTGCTGAGTTCCCGGGTCTGTACGCCTGCTGTGCCCATTATGAGGGGTTCCCACCATCCCTGTGCCATCTTTGTACACTCCCTGCTCTGTCTCCTCCAATACTTGATGCTTCCTGAATTCTGCTCTTCTATTATGTAACCATTTGATTTGTTTTTACATTTCGTTTATTTCCCGCCCTCATTCCAGGTCTCGTGTATCCATGTCTGCACTATAAGCTGCCCGTGTTCCCCGGCATCCACCCATCGGAGCTCAGACTCTCCTGCCTCCTGATTGGTTGGCTGTGGGGTAGCCCAGGCAGTTCATATTTCAGGCTGGGTGGTGCAGGAGGCGGATTGTTGGCTGTGTCTGTCTCATCTTCTCCATCTCTCTCTCTCCACGCTGTCGCATGTCGCTCCAGGATCTGCATGTTCGTCCCTCTGGCTGCCATTTTGTCTCTAACGCTCTGCGCTTTTCTCACTGTGACTCTCTTTCCTCTAAGCAGGTGACCTGAGCAGGTAGGTGACCAACCAATCGAGGGGCTTCAGATTTGTAGGGGGGCCAAACTGGAGACAGGATAAAGTTCAATCTGATTCTAGTTCACCTCCCTCCCCTCCCCCCCCCCTTATCAATGAGCAAATAACATTTTTAAATAAAGCTTTTTTTGTTTTCCTTACACACCTTTTATAATATACCCTGTGATGTCATCACTGGGTCTCTGTGCTTCTCTAAGCAATGCAGGTAGATCAAGGCTGATGGGGGAGGGGCTGTACATAGCATCCTGAAAACATAGCATCACCCTGCCTCAGTGCTCCTCTGGAGAGGCCTCATCGGTGGGAGGAGTTATGCAAATTATTAAAAATGCCCTGATAGGTGGGATGTCAGTCAAGGAATGGGCGTTCTTAAGCAGGCTGCATTTGCATAGGTGACGCCCACATGATGATGAGCTTCTGTGATTGAAAGACCTCAAATCCAATGGATGAAAGGGGCGGGGCCAGGAACAATCAGGCTGGGGAGCTAGATGATGCTTTACGCCGGCCATAGCCGAATCTTCGTCCGAAAGAATAATCGGCCGATATTCGCACCGTGAGTGATGCAATGTCGTCGGCTGATTTTCACATTTCTTTTATTGGTCATACTGGAAAATTTATGAAAAACGGCCGATTTTTCGTAAGTTTTGGTGGCAACCGAATGACCGATTTTTCGTTTCTCGGCCGATAAATGAACCATCTATGAGCTGCATTATGATGCTGGGTGTCCTCCAGCCAGGAAAGGGGGCCGAGCTCTATCTGGTTGCAACTTCTAATGCCGGCCATAGACGGGTCAAAAACCGGCCGTTTTTAAAAAAAAAAAAAAAAAATCGGTCGTTCAATAGGCCGATGTTACCACCAACGGTAAAAAAAAATGGCCGATTTTCGTCCCGTCTGCGGCCGGCATTTAATGACTTCTGTCCCTTGCAGAGAGCTCCACTATTATATTTTACATGAAAGTCTTGCAGTTGCAACAATGTATCCATTTGTATCCATTTGTATCCATTTGTATCCATTTCGGATGCAGATGTTTTTATTGGGATACAAATAGATACAATATTGCAACCGCAAGACTTTCATGTAAAATATAATAGCGGACTGGAATTCTTCTTATCCTTCTTCTTCTTCTTCTCCCTCTTCTTTTTCTCCCTCTTCTCCCTCTTCTCCTCCCTCTCCTCCTCCTTCTTCTTCTCCTTCTCCCTCTTCTCCTTCTCCCTCTTCTTTTTCTCCCTCTTCTCCTCCCTCTCCCTCTTCTTCTTCTCCTTCTCCCTCTTCTCCTCCCTCTTCTCCCTCTTCTTCTCCTTCTTCTCCCTCTTCTCCTTCTCCCTCTTCTTCTCCTTCTTCTTCTCCTTCTTCTCCTTCTCCCTCTTCTCCTTCTTCTCCCTCTTCTCCTTCTTCTTCTCCTTCTTCTCCTTCTTCTCCTTCTCCCTCTTCTCCTCCCTCTCCTTCTCCCTCTTCTCCTTCTCCTTCTCCCTCTCCTTCTCCCTCTCCTTCTCCCTCTTCTTCTTCTCCTTCTCCCTCTTCTCCTTCCCCCTCTTCTCCTTCCCCCTCTTCTCCTTCTCCCTCTTCTCCTTCCCCCTCTTCTCCTTCCCCCTCTTCTCCTTCCCCCTCTTCTCCTTCTCCCTCTCCCTCTCCCTCTTCTTCTTCTCCTTCTCCCTCTTCTCCTTCTCCCTCTTCTCCTTCTCCCTCTTCTCCTTCCCCCTCTTCTCCTTCCCCCTCTTCTCCTTCTCCCTCTTCTCCTTCCCCCTCTTCTCCTTCCCCCTCTCCCTCTCCCTCTTCTTCTTCTCCTTCTCCCTCTTCTCCTTCTCCCTCTTCTCCTTCCCCCTCTTCTCCTTCCCCCTCTTCTCCTTCCCCCTCTTCTCCTTCCCCCTCTTCTCCTTCCCCCTCTTCTCCTTCCCCCTCTTCTCCTTCCCCCTCTTCTCCTTCCCCCTCTTCTCCTTCCCCCTCTTCTCCTTCCCCCTCTTCTCCTTCCTCCCCTCCTTCTTCTTCGCCACAGCTCATGCGTAGATTTCTTTTATCGGTAAAAAGATTGGCCAATTTTTTTCCAAATTCACTAATGAAAAAAAAAGTGCCAAAACCCTGAAAAACGGCCAACCAATTAACCCATTAACGGTGCGAAAATCAGCCAATTTTTTTTTTTTTGGAAGAAAAATCGGCTGATTTTCGACCAGTCTATAGCCTGCATAATGCACATTGCGAGAAGCTCACAGTGTGCAGTCAAATCAGGGGAAGCCGTTTTCAGTCCAGGAGGGGGAGCCGGGACACCCAGAGGATGGAGGTGGGATTGAAGGAGGGATAGATAGATATGGCAGAATACAGCGAAGGAAATGTGTATTTGTTCCCCAGCTGATGCTGAATGTTCGCCCCTCACACGGAAATGATCGGTCTAACAATGGAATGTTCGCCCCTCACACAGAAATGATCGGTCTAACAATGGAATGTTCGCCCCTCACACGGAAATGATCGGTCTAACAATGGAATGTTCGCCCCTCACACAGAAATGATCGGTCTAACAATGGAATGTTCGCCCCTCACACGGAAATGATCGGTCTAACAATGGAATGTTCGCCCCTCACACGGAAATGATCGGTCTAACAATGGAATGTTCGCCCCTCACACAGAAATGATCGGTCTAACAATGGAATGTTCGCCCCTCACACGGAAATGATCGGTCTAACAATGGAATGTTCGCCCCTCACACAGAAATGATCGGTCTAACAATGGAATGTTCGGTGTAACACTGAGAGACAGAATACAACAACAAATTCAGCAGAAATGCGTCTAACAAATGATGACGGATCTGCATGTTCATGAGGGAAAGAAGGATTTGATCCCCTTCACAAAACATGATTTAGTACTTGGTGGCCAATCCCTTGTTGGCCATCACAGAGGTCAGACGTTTCCTGGAGTTGGCCCCCAGGTTCGCACACATCTCAGGAGGGATTTTGGCCCACTCCTCTTGGCAGATCCTCTCCAAGTCATTAAGGTTTGGTGGCTGACATTTGACAACTCGAACTTTCAGCTCCTCCACAGATTTTCCATCGGATGAAGGTCTGGAGACTGGCTAGGCCACTCCAGGACCTTAATGTGCTTCTTCTTGAGCCGCTCCTTTGTTGCCTTGGCCGTGTGTTTTGGGTCATTGTCATGCTGGAACACCCATCCACCAACCATTTTCAATGCCCTGGCTGAGGGAAGAAGGTTCTCACCCAAGATTTGATGGTACATTGCCCCGTCCATCGTCCCTTTAATGTGGTGCAGTTGTCCTGTCCCCTTAGCAGAAAAACACCCCCAAAGCAGAATGTTTCCACCACCATGTTTCACAGTTGGGATGGTGTTCTTGGGGTCATAGGCAGCATTCCTCCTCCTCCAAACAAGGCGAGTTGAGTTGATGCCAAACAGCTGGATTTTGGTCTCCTCTGACCACAACACTTCCCACCAGTCCTCCTCTGCATCATTCAGATGTTCAGTGGCAGACTTCAGACGGGCCTGGACATGGGCTTTCTTGAGCAGAGGGACCTTGCGGGCACTGCAGGATTTCAGTCCTTGTCGGCGTAGTGTGTTACCAATTGTTCTCTTGGTGACTGCGGTCCCAGCTGCCTGGAGATCATTGACAAGATCCTCACGTGTAGTTCTGGGATGATTCCTCACTGTTCTCATGATCATTGACACTCCACGAGGGGAGATCTTGCATGGTGCACCAGACCTAGGGAGACTGACACTTGTTTTGTGTTTCTTCCATTTGTGAATGATTGCACCAACTGTTGTCACCTTCTCACCAAGCTGCTTGGCCATAGTTTGGTAGCCCAGTCCAGCCTTGTGTAGGTCTACCATCTTGTCCCTGACATCCTTGGACAGCTCTTTGGTCTTTGCCATGGTGGAGAGTTTGGAATCTGATGGTTTGATTGCTCCTGTGGACAGGTGTCTTTTATACAGGTAACACAATGAGATTAGCAGCACTCCCTTTAAGAGACTGCTTCTAATCTCAGCTTGTTACCTGTATGAGAGACACCTGGGAGCCAGAAATCCTGCTGAATGATAGGGGATCAAATCCTTCTTTCCCTCATGAACATGCAGATCAGTCATCATTTGTTAGACGCATTTCTGCTGAATTTGTTGTTGTATTCTGTCTCTGTGTTACACCGAACATTCCATTGATAGACCGATCATTTCTGTGTGAGGGGCGAACATTCCATTGTTAGACCGATCGTTTCTGTGTGAGGGGCGAACATTCCATTGTTAGACCGATCATTTCTGTGTGAGGGGCGAACATTCCATTGTTAGACCGATCGTTTCTGTGTGAGGGGTGAACATTCCATTGTTAGACCGATCATTTCTGTGTGAGAGGCGAACATTCAGCATCAGCTGGGGAGTGAATACACATTTCCTTCACTGTATAATATATATATATTTTTGTTTTTAATATGTTGCTCTGTTAGGCAGTTCTATATTTCTGAGTGTTTTTGATTTTGTTCATTCCCTATAATAAGCAGTTAGCCGTTTTATGTGCATTTTTATGTAGGACGGAGTATGAACTTGTCTCTAAAGGAGCAGCCTAGGAATTCCAAGCCGCTGAGTATGTGATTATTACCAGAGCGGTCTGTCTTGTCCCCTCCCAGGAGATTCTATGATACAATATCCTGTATGACCTTCCCTGACCTCCCAGGCCTTGTATTCCCGCCACTAACCCCGTGTCACTCTGCGCTTCCTCAGGGTCCGGCTGGCCGGGATGAAGATTGCTCGCCCGCCTGTATCGGTCGGACATTACAAGATGGTGAAGCATAAGGGGGACCGAGGGAACGAAGAAAACCCACACAGGTGAGGGGTCAGCAGGTATTTGGAGAGGTGGGGGAGCTAAGAAAAAAAAGTTATGTAAGAAAATTATTATATATATTATACTTTTAATATTTAATTGAAATATTTAATAATTTTTCTATAAATATATAAATATATATATATATATATATACATACATACACACACACGTGTGAGATATAGACAGATAGATCTAGCACACGTATGTATGTGTGTGTGTGTGTATATATATATAATAGAAACATTATAAATTATCCACATAGAAAAATTAAGTATTAAAAATATATGTTTTTAATATTTAATTTCTCTATTTAGATATTTTATAACTTTTGTAGAATTTAAAAAGAAAAAAATGTGTGTGTGTATATGTATGTATATATATATATATATATATATATATATATATATATATATATATATATATATGTATGTGTGTGTGTATACAGTTGCAAGAAAAAGTATGTGAACCCCTTGGGATTACGAGGAGTTTTGCATGAATTGGGCATAAAATGTGCTCTGAACGTCATCTAAGTCACAACAATAGAAGAACACAGTCTGCTGAACATAATACTACACAAACATTAGATGTTGCCATGGTTTAATTGCACATAACATGTAAACATTCACAGTGCAGGGAGGAAAAAGTATGTGAGGCCCTAGCTTAATGACTTCTCCCAGAGCTAATTGGAGCCAGGAGTGAGCCAACCTTGACTCCAATCAGTGTGATGATATTGGATGTGTTGCTGACAGCTGTCCTGCCCTTAAAAAACACACACCTGTTTTGGGTTTACTGGTTTCAAGAAGCACTGTCTGATGTGAACCATGCCTCGCAGAAAAGAGCTCTCAGAAGACCTACGATCAAGAATTTTTGACTTGCATGAAGCTGGAATGGGTTACAAAAGTATCTCCAAAGCCTTGATGTTCCTGTGTCCACGGTAAGACAGACTGTCTACAAATGGAGAAAGTTTAGCACTGTTGCTACTCTCCCTAGGCGTGGTCGTCCTGTAAAAATGACTGCAAGAGCACAGCGCAGAATGCTGCATGAGATAAAGAAGAATCCCAGAGTGTCAGCTAAAGACCTACAGAAATCTCTGGCACATGCTAACATTTTTGTTGACACATCTACAATAAGGAAAACATGAAACAAGAATGGAGTACATGGGAGGACACCACGGAGGAAGCCATCGCTGTCCAAAAAGAAGATTGCAGCACGTTTGAAGTTTGCAGAAGAGCACCTGGATGTTCCACAGCACTACTGGCAAAATATACTGTGGACAGATGACACCAAGATTGAGTTGTTTGGGAAGAACACACAACACTATGTGTGGAGAAAAAAAGGCACAGCACACCAACATCAAAACCTCATCCCCACTGTGAAACATGGCGGAGGGAGCATCATGGTTTGGGGCTGCTTTGCTGCCTCAGGGCCTGGACGGATTGTTGTCATTGATGGGAAAATGAATTCCAGAGTTTATCAAGACATTTTGCAGGAAAACGTACGACCATCTGTCCGCCAACTGAAGCTCCGCAGAGGATGGGTGATGCAACAGGACAATGACCCAAAGCATACAAGTCATTCAACAAAACAATGGCTGCAACAGCACAGAATACGCCTTCTGGAGTGGCCCAGTCAGAGTCCTGACCTCGACCCAATTGAAATGCTGTGGCATGACCTTAAGAGAGCGATTCACACCAGACATCCCAAGAATATTGCTACACTGAAACAGTTTTGTGAAGAGGAGTGGTCCAAA
Organism: Staurois parvus; assembly: GCF_062004578.1. Classification (NCBI taxonomy): domain Eukaryota; kingdom Metazoa; phylum Chordata; class Amphibia; order Anura; family Ranidae; genus Staurois; species Staurois parvus. The sequence goes on along the minus strand of NW_028319147.1, from coordinate 276,097 downwards.
ATGACTCCAGATCATTGTGCAGGTCTGATCTGCAACTACAGGAAACGTTTGGTTGAGGTTATTGCTGCCAAAGGAGGGTCAACCAGTTATTAAGTCCAAAGGTTCACATACTTTTTCCTCCCTGCACTGTGAATGTTTACATGTTATGTGCAATTAAACCATGTCAACATCTAATGTTTGTGTAGTATTATGTTCAGCAGACTGTGTTCTTCTATTGTTGTGACTTAGATGAAGTTCAGAGCACATTTTATGCCCAATTCATGCAAAACTCCACGTAATCCCAAGGGGTTCACATACTTTTTCTTGCAACTGTATATATGTATATATATATATATATATATATATATATATATATATATATATATATATATATATTTATAGAATTTTTTTTTTTTAATTCTACAAAAATTATCTAATGAGAAAAATTAAATATTAAAAACATATATATATTTTTAATAATTAATTTTTCTATTTAGATAATTTATAATGTTTCTATAATATATACATACACACACGTATGTGTGCTAGATCTATCTGTCTATATCACACATATATATATTTATTTATTATAGAAAAATTATATATATATAGATATATAGACACGTATGTATGTGTGCTAGATCTATCTATATCACATACACACGTGTGTGTGTGTGTGTGTATATATATTTATTATAGAAAAATTTATAAAATCTTTAAATAGAAAAATTAAATATTAACAAAGTATATTTATATTTAATTATATGTATCATTTTTAAAATATTTTTCTTCATCACATTTTTTTTTTTTTTTTTTTAAATATAATACACACCCGCATGATTAATGATTTCCTGCACATCCAAAAAATAACACCTAGTCATCACTGAGCAGCCCAGAGGATTATGGGATGTAAAGGCTACAGATCAGGTGCAGCAGATTAGGGAATTTAGGATAATCTTTCTTCCAGGAACCATAAAGTTGAATGAGACGTGGCCGATAACTTTCATATTTCTTCAAATGCGTTATTCAATGACACCGCGCTGGGATGAAGTATTTATTGAATGTAATTAAGTGCACTATAAACCTGAATTGTGAGTTCCATTTATTCTTCCAAACTGTACAACAGTGACACCTCCTGGATATAGACAGGAACTACAGCGTCTGAAATAAAAGTGAATTATTTGCATAATTGACTCTAACCCCCCCCCCCCCCCCCCCCCCCCCCCCCGCACACACACACACACATCCCAGTCCCATCAGTCTCTGTACCAGAGGAGCTTACACTCTGATGTGACTGTGGGGGAGGGGACGTTAGAGCGTAAGCTCCTCTGGTACAGAGACTGATGGGACTGTGGGGGAGGGGACATTATAGCGTAAGCTCCTCTGCTATAGAGACTGATGGGACTGTGGGGGAGGGGACATTATAGCGTAAGCTCCTCTGGTATAGAGACTGATGGGACTGTGGGGGAGGGGACAATAGAGCGTAAGCTCCTCTGGTATAGAGACTGATGGGACTGTGGGGGAGGGGACATTATAGCGTAAGCTCCTCTGGTATAGAGACTGATGGGACTGTGGGGGAGGGGACATTAGAGCGTAAGCTCCTCTGGTACAGAGACTGATGGGACTGTGGGGGAGGGGACATTAGAGCGTAAGCTCCTCTGGTACAGAGACTGATGGGACTGCAGGGGAGGGGACATTAGAGCGTAAGCTCCTCTGGTACAGACTGATGGGACTGTGGGGGAGGGGACATTAGAGTGTAAGCTCCTCTGCTATAGAGACTGATGGGACTGTGGGGGAGGGGACATTAGAGCGTAAGCTCCTCTGGTACACACACTCTTCGAGTTGGGGGATAAATCTCCATGTGTGTGTGGCTATAGGGGGAGGGGAGGGGGGATGTCACCATAATTATCTCTCAATAGGCTGCCATTTTTCTGGAATCATAATGGGGGTTGTATGATCCGATAAGCGCCTGACCTGTGCCGCCATTTTGTTCCCCAGGTTTGACTTGCTGATCCGAACCCAACGGATGTGGACTCAGGATGGTATGAATTCTCTAACCTACACGCTGCTGTCCAAAGACCTGCAGCCCCTCTACACCAACATCACTGTGGACATCGGGGCGGACCCCAGGTCACAGAAGCCATTGCGGATGCGCGGTCCCACTCCTCCACCGTCTCAGCCTCAAAGCAACGTGACCACCAACGGGTCCACCAGAGGGAAGCTCACTGTGGTTGTCCAGTCATCCCTCAACTCCTCCATCGCTCTGGACAACGCCAAGAAGGTAACCCCCGCCATCTTAAACGATCCAAAAAGACTTAAGCGGGAAGACAAGGGTCCTGGAGCCACCGTCAAGCCAAGCAAAACGGAGGAGGAGGAGGTCCATGATGCCGATAGTCCCATCATTTCACATCTACTGCAACAGGCCCCTAAAAAGAGAATGCCCCGGAGCGTCAAACTAGACCCACCGGAAGCCGAGAGGCCGCTGAACCAAACTTCTCTAAGGAGGCCTCCGACGCTCGAGAGGCAAGCCAAAAAGGATCCCAAGCAACTTTGAGAATGGTTTACTACTGGTTGCTGGCAACTTGAGTGAAGACCAGCTCGGATGGTGCTTCTTTTTCTTGGCGTGGATAGGTTAAGCCAAGGAAATAGTGACCACCTTTTTCCAGTGTCTTCAAGAAGCGTCCGGTCTTGGGAACTGTGCTGTCTGAACGACGTGAGGACTTGGGTCAAGGTCTGATTTTTTTATTTTTTTTAAGACCTTCTCGTAGAGTCCCAGTCTGTTTCAGAGCCTTGGACCTGCAAGAAAGCTGGTTGAGATGCCTCCTGATGGGCTGAAGCTCCTCTTGCCTCAGAGAAGATCACACACTCCTTTTTTTGTTTTTGTTTTGTGCAAGGAAATTCAGGTTTCACTGTGAAAATGGCCAATGACTGAACCCGCTGCCTTGTAACACCACCCTACACCCCCCCCCCCCCCCCGGTGGTACTGCCTCCTAAACAGCAGGGGGTGGTGTTGTACATACAATGTAAGGCAAACCTGTTGGGACAGAAATGTGGAAGCCGGCGGGTTTATTGGATAACTGGAATGCTGGGGCTCTGGGTTCCACATCTAAAGTATCCAATTGGTTTTTGAGTTTTTTTTGTTTTTTTTTGGATTGTCCGCTGAAGCAGTTTATTGGACGTACAGATGGAACACTTAACGCGTTTCGGCAGGTTTCATACGCTTTTGTCGTAAAATGAACGGGGGAAGATCTATTTCAAAGGTTAGTATCCTGCTCTTGAGATCAGGTCCACCAAACCCCAACTGCAGGATACTTAGATTCCACCGCTCCGATGAAGGGGGTCTTCTAGAACCGCCGAAACGCGTCGAGTATGCAACCTGTGAACCATTTTTGGTGCTTTTCTTCCTGCTCTATAAAAACGTCCTCTTTGATGGTCATTGGTTGACTTCATGGATGACCTCATCAAAAAAAAAAAAAAAAAAAAAATCGTAGCCGCCAACTTCCGTATTTCTATCCCGAGCGGTTTCCTTTTTTTCGAGCTGTATATAAAGTGTAGACATAACTATATATATTTTAAAGAAAAAAAAAACAAAGTGTAATTTAATTGCTCCGTGCTGTGCGCTGGGTGTGTCCTTTCTCAGGCTGCTACGTCTTTTAAAAACGGTGAGGAAAAAAAGAAAAAACAAATTTCGCCAAAATCTTTTTTGTGTGTGGTACAGGTTTTGGGAAAAAAAAAAAAAAAAAAAAAACTTTGAAAATGTGAGCGAGCAAGACAGTATTTACAATTCCGACAACTCCAAGTGTTTCAATGTATCCATATTTCTGAGTGGATAAACTGCCTCTTTGTGCTAGCTTGTCCTTTTTTTTTTTATTTTTTTTTATTTATTTGGCTGATTTTTGGTGTATCACACAAAGCACTGGAATGGACTACGACTTAATATTTAATTTATGAAAGATTGTAACAAAATGAGATTTTATTATTTTTTTTTTTCTTAAAGAACAAGCGAGGACCCCCTTGCTGGACTGGGTCTTCGATGGTGCGATTTACGCGGTGCCCTGCCTCAGGGTCTCCACGTTTCTTGACGTTTATTTCATTAAATTATAAAATTTAAATTTTTTTTGGGTTGATTTTATTTCGGTGAGTTTGTTTGTCTGAATTGAAAGAAACCAAAACCTTGGATTGCGTGGGAGAAAGGTCAGAGGCTTTTTTGCTCTAATATTATATTATATATTTTTTTTTTTAAGTGCTGAGCACTGGGGTGTATTTAGTGAACATCCTGAGGAGCACTGGGGTGTATTTAGTGAACATCCTGAGGAGCACTGGGGTGTATTTAGTAAATATCCTGAGGAGCACTGGGGTGTATTTAGTAAATATCCTGAGGAGCACTGGGGTGTATTTAGTGAATATCCTGAGGAGCACTGGGGTGTATTTAGTGAACATCCTGAGGAGCACTGGGGTGTATTTAGTAAATATCCTGAGGAGCACTGGGGTGTATTTAGTGAACATCCTGAGGAGCACTGGGGTGTATTTAGTGAACATCCTGAGGAGCACTGGGGTGTATTTAGTGAACATCCTGAGGAGCACTGGGGTGTATTTAGTGAACATCCTGAGGAGCACTGGGGTGTATTTAGTAAATATCCTGAGGAGCACTGGGGTGTATTTAGTGAACATCCTGAGGAGCACTGGGGTGTATTTAGTGAACATCCTGAGGAGCACTGGGGTGTATTTAGTAAATATCCTGAGGAGCACTGGCGTGTATTTAGTGAACATCCTGAGGAGCACTGGCGTGTATTTAGTGAACATCCTGAGGAGCACTGGGGTGTATTTAGTAAATGTCCTGAAGAGAAAGGTGTGAGGACCCCTGTCAGGCTTTTTTGCTCCAATTTCTTTTTTTCTAGGTGGAGACTCACTGGGGTGTATTTAGTAAGTGTTCTGGGGAGCACTGGGGTGTATTTAGTGAACATCCTGAGGAGCACTGGGGTGTATTTAGTGAACATCCTAAGGAGCACTGGGGTGTATTTAGTAAATATCCTGAGGAGCACTGGGGTGTATTTAGTGAACATCCTGAGGAGCACTGGGGTGTATTTAGTAAATGTCCTGAAGAGAAAGGTGTGAGGACCCCTGTCAGGCTTTTTTGCTCCAATTTCTTTTTTTCTAGGTGGAGACTCACTGGGGTGTATTTAGTAAGCGTTCTGGGGAGCACTGGGGTGTATTTAGTGAACATCCTGAGGAGCACTGGGGTGTATTTAGTAAATGTCCTGAAGAGAAAGGTGTGAGGACCCGTCAGGCTTTTTTGCTCCAATTTCTTTTTTTCCAAGTGGAGACTCACTGGGATGTATTTAGTAAGCGTCCTGGGGAGCACTGGGGTGTATTTAGCAAATGTCCTGAGGAGAAAGGTGAGACAACTCCTGTCCAGATTTTTTTGCTCCTAATTTATTTATTTTTTTAAAGTGAGGAGATGCACTGGGGTGTATTTAGTAAACGTCCCAGGGAGAACTGGGGTGTATTTATTTAGTAAATGTCCCGGGGAGCACTGGGGTGTATTTAGTAAACGTCCCAAGGAGCACTAGTGTGTATTTTTAGTAAGTGTCCTGAGGAGAAAGTGAGAGGACCCCTGTCAGGCTTTTTTGCTCCAAATTTTTTTTTTTTTAAGGGAGGAGATGCACTGGGGTGTATTTAGTAAATGTCCTTGGGAGCACTGGGGTGTATTTAGTAAATATCCTGAGGAGCACTGGGGTGTATTTAGTAAATATCCTGAGGAGCACTGGGGTGTATTTAGTGAATATCCTGAGGAGCACTGGGGTGTATTTAGTGAACATCCTGAGGAGCACTGGGGTGTATTTAGTGAACATCCTGAGGAGCACTGGGGTGTATTTAGTAAATATCCTGAGGAGCACTGGGGTGTATTTAGTAAGCATCCTGAGGAGCACTGGGGTGTATTTAGTAAGCGTTCTGGGGAGCACTGGGGTGTATTTAGTGAACATCCTGAGGAGCACTGGGGTGTATTTAGTGAACATCCTAAGGAGCACTGGGGTGTATTTAGTAAATATCCTGAGGAGCACTGGGGTGTATTTAGTGAACATCCTGAGGAGCACTGGGGTGTATTTAGTGAACATCCTGAGGAGCACTGGGGTGTATTTAGTAGATGTCCTGAAGAGAAAGGTGTGAGGACCCCTGTCAGGCTTTTTTGCTCCAATTTCTTTTTTTCCAAGTGGAGACTCACTGGGATGTATTTAGTAAGCGTCCTGGGGAGCACTGGGGTGTATTTAGCAAATGTCCTGAGGAGAAAGGTGAGACAACTCCTGTCCAGATTTTTTTGCTCCTAATTTATTTATTTTTTTAAAGTGAGGAGATGCACTGGGGTGTATTTAGTAAACGTCCCAGGGAGCACTGGGGTGTATTTATTTAGTAAATGTCCCGGGGAGCACTGGGGTGTATTTAGTAAACGTCCCAAGGAGCACTAGTGTGTATTTTTAGTAAGTGTCCTGAGGAGAAAGTGAGAGGACCCCTGTCAGGCTTTTTTGCTCCAAATTTTTTTTTTTTTAAGGGAGGAGATGCACTGGGGTGTATTTAGTAAATGTCCTTGGGAGCACTGGGGTGTATTTAGTAAATGTCCTTGGGAGCACTGGGGTGTATTTAGTAAACGTCCCGGGGAGCACTGGGGTGTATTTAGTAAACGTCCCGAGGAGCATTGGGGTGTATTTAGTAAACGTCCAGGCAAAGCAAGGAGCACTTGGTGTATAAAAGCTCGTAGATGTTTGTATTGGAGTCATGGAGCGGCTCCGAGGAGTGCTCCGGAGAACCTACAAGAATAGAAATGCCTCTCCTATCCTAACAGCTCTGATTTGGGTTTCTTTTACAAAGGAAAAGGGCCACCGTGTTTCAGGAGGTTGTAAAAGTCTCCCTTCATCAGGGCTGCAAAGAATCGGAGGACTGAAATTTAGCCCAGACGATATCAGCTGCGTGGACCCCTTCATACTAATAGGTCCATCTGCAGACTCGTGTCTCAGTTGAGTAGTCCGGTCCAATTTCAGTCTCCAGCCCTGAAGAAGAGAAACTTTAACCCCAAAAACAAAGATTTTTTAACTCAAATTCTGGACTTTTAGAGGCGGAGCATTTGGAATTTGAAACCTTCACACCGACGAATGAGCCCAACACCGAGGACATGCATGAACCCGTTCCCGGCCATTAGCTGCAGGTGGCATCTCCCTTTTGAAAGCATGGGGAGGGTGTTGGCTCTTGCGGCCAATCGCATGCAATTGCTCATGGAGCGATCGGCCCCGATGCAGACGGCCTGCGTTTTCAGGGCTCCGTTGCTTTCTTGCCACTCATCCTCAGGAACCTCGCTGGGGTTCTCACGTGTAATCGGCGTGGGGTGCGAATGACTAGGCACACACGGGGGCTCATTGGACTGCATTGTCATATTTAGACACCCAACGCAGATGGTGAAGATGATGGAAAAACACAAAGAGAACGCAGGTAGGTGGCTTTATGTAGTTACCTTTTTAATAGTGAATTTTGTATTTTAGGAATTCTTTGATAACATCAGGAACCGCTTGGGATCTCCTGTGCAAACCTGAGAACTGGGGCCCTAAGGAACCCAACCCAACTCAACCAAGGAACCCAAGCAAACCCAACCCAACCAATGGAACCCAAGCCAACCAAGCAAACCTAACCCAACCAATGGAACCCAACCCAACCAAGGAACCCAACTCAACCAATGGAACCCAACTCAACTAAGGAACCCAACCCAATTATTTCCTTCTAATATTTCAGGGGTTTCTTTTTCTATTGGTAGTCCTTGTATGTTCATGCACAGCCCATACCGCCCCCCTCAGCTCCAATTCCAGAAGATTGAGCGCAGATCTTCCTCCGAATGCTGCTTGATGCAAGCAACAGTCCACCAAAAGCCGCAGCCAGAACCCCCCCAGCTCCCTTCCGGACTGGAGATAAAGGATGCTTTCAATTGTATCCGTTACCAATGGAGCATGACTACTGGTAGGTGGCCCAGGTAGGTTGTTGTCTGTCCGCTGGACGACCCGAGACAGGCAATGCTACATAACATTCAGTCGCCAAGAACAACGGTTGGCATGGTAACCTTGGGTGTGAAGGGTCTCCGGTTGAGCAGTACAGCCCAGACTCGGGTTTGGGGGAGGGAGGGTGATGGGCCCCTCATCCAGGACACGCCGCCTCTGCTAGCATCCTGTCACGCCTTGGACAGACTTTTTGGCGTTGAAGATGCAATCGTTGACCGAAACGCCCCGATACGCGGCTCCGATGAGACTGAGAGGAAGGGCGTGCTGCTCAACGTAGGAGAAAAGGTTCTCTGGAGGGAAGAGAGGAGAAGATTACAGAGAAAACTCCGTCCATCCACATTGCTACAATCTGCAGTAATACTTGGTGATCCTGCCATGACGATCCTTCCAGGTATGGGGTGACAACGCTCTGTCCATGCCTTCTAATTGCTGTCCTGTCACAGGCGCCCCCTGCTGGAGGCTACAAGCGGCTAAGCCGACACGTTGTGCAGCAGTGATGAGCGCAGACTAGGATCTGATCACATCGCTGCAGGCCAATCATCTGCGGCTAGGGCATTACACCCCCCACCCCGATTGTACATTCTCCCTCTAGTGTCCACAACTGGTAATTACCCCTAGAGTGTACGTAACTCCCTCTAGTGGCCATAACTGCTAGCTACCTCCTAGAGTGTACATGCTCCCTCTAGTGTCCGCAACCGGTAATTACCACTAGAGAGTTTACATGCTCCCTCTAGTGTCTGCAACCGGTAATTACCCCTAGAGAGTGTACATGCTCCCTCTAGTGTCCCCAACTGGTAATTACCCCTAGAGAGTACATGCTCCCTCTAGTGTCCGCAACCGGTTATTACCCCTAGAGAGTGTACATGCTCCCTCTAGTGTCCGCAACCGGTAATTACCCCTAGACTGTACATGCTCCCTCTAGTGTCCGCAACCGGTAATTACCCCTAGAGAGTGTACATGCTCCCTCTAGTGTCCCCAACCGGTAATTACCCCTAGAGAGTGTACATGCTCCCTCTAGTGTCCCCAACCGGTAATTACCCCTAGAGAGTGTACATGCTCCCTCTAGTGTCCCCAACCGGTAATTACCCCTAGACAGTGTACATGCTCCCTCTAGTGTCCCCAACTGGTAATTACCCCTAGACAGTGTACATGCTCCCTCTAGTGTCCCCAACTGGTAATTACCCCTAGACTGTACGTGCTCCCTCTAGTGTCCCCAACTGGTAATTACCCCTAGACTGTACGTGCTCCCTCTAGTGTCCCCAACTGGTAATTACCCCTAGACTGTACGTGCTCCCTCTAGTGTCCCCAACTGGTAATTACCCCTAGACTGTACGTGCTCCCTCTAGTGTCCCCAACTGGTAATTACCCCTAGACTGTACGTGCTCCCTCTAGTGTCCCCAACTGGTAATTACCCCTAGAGAGTGTACGTGCTCCCTCTAGTGTCTGCAACCGGTAATTACCCCTAGAGAGTGTATATGCTCCCTCTAGTGTCCACAACTGGTAACTACCACTAGACTGTACACGCTCCCTCTAGTGTCCACAACTGGTAACTACCACTAGAGTGTACATACTCCCCCCCCCACCCCCACCCCTACCCCTACCCCTACCCCTACCAGGCACCCAAAGCCAGATATATTCTTACCGATGTGCTTCCAGTGTCCCAGCGTGTACTGAGGAATACAGCTCTGCCAAAAGAATCAGATGATATTCTTTAATGAGTGCTAACAGTGCTACCCAGAACTAAAATCATCAGCGCTCTCAGACCAGTGTTAGACCCTCTGACAGGTTTTTATATGCCAGGGAAAAGAACAATTAAGGCCTATGATACCATTGCTATAAAAAAAATTATTAATAATTCATGCATGTTGATAAAAAAACAACCAAATCTTTATAATCATATAGTATCTGAATAATCATCATAATAATAATCGAAGTTTATTTGCCTTTCCCGGCCCCCCCTCATCAACATGCTAATTCAATTATTAAATAAAGCCTTTCCATTACATGCATTATTTTATACCCAGTGATGACATCACTGGGTCTCTGTGCTTTTCTACATAATGCAGGCAGATCATGGCTGGTGGGAGGGGCTGGCAGGGTGCTGTACATAGCTTCCTAAAAATATCACAGTACTCCTCTCAAGCCCTGATGCAAACAGTGGGAGGAGTTATGCAAATATCAAAATATCTTGCAATTCTGGATCTTGTGGCTCAGAAGGCACTAAAGCCAGAGGATCAGTAGGTCAGCCAGGGAACTAGCATTTTTTAGAAGGAAAGTTACAAAATTCTGTATTTCTCTGATCATTAGCATCTAATAAAGAGGCCCCCCCCCCCCTGACTCCCACTCCTCCGCTACCTTGTTGATGCTGACGATGGCTCGGCTGGGCTTTCCCTTCACTCCGAGGTGAGATGCCGCCGCCGCAGTCGCCAGACTCAAAATCGTCTCTGGACGGACAGATTCTGGGTCCCCCAGGCTGCTCTCAAACCAGGCCCCGCCCAGCATCACCTAAGGGGAACACAAAGATGGGCGTCACCTCCTCATCATTGAATGGAAAGGGGGGGGGGTGGTAACATACCCGGCCCGAGTCAGGTCATGTTACCGTTAGTCTGGTAGACGCCGATCCTTTTCGGTTGTGTTCTGGATATGTGAGTGAATCGTAAACTATTCCCAGCAAGGCGGCGTCCTCGAAGGATGGGATGAGATGACCGAAACCCTGCGGGGGAGAGGAGAAAAGAAACCTGAGAGCAGAGCGGACAACGGCACACAACTGCAATGGCTCGCTTATATTGTCACAAAAATTATTATTATTTATTCACAGCACAAAACTTATCCCGGCACCCGATATTAGGATGAAAATTCCCGTATTTTCTCTAGTATGTGCGGTTCCTATATCGTCAGCGCCATCTAGTGGCCACAATACATTTTTTTCCCTGATTGAGGTATTCCTGGAAAAAAATGCATTACGGCCACTAGGGGCGCCGACGATATAGGAACCGCACATACTAGAGAAAATACGGGAATTTTTGTCCTGATTGTGCCAATGTTTGTGATGTCTGCATTTTATATATATATACACACACACACATTATATATATATATATATATATATATATATATATATATACACACACACACACACACACGTGTACTTTGACCTTACTACCATCGAGGAAGTCTCCAAGATCCTCTCTGATGCCTCACCACCTGCCTCCTCGCCCCTATCCCCTCAACTCCTACGACCTCCCTCCCCCTCCATCCTACGCTCCCTCACCCACATCTTTAATCTCTCCCTCTCCTCAGGCACTTTCCCCTCCCCTCTGAAACATGCACACATCACCCCCATACTTAAAAAGCGCTCCCTGGACCCCAATGACCGGAACAACCTCAGACCCATCTCCCTGCTCCCATTTACATCCAAACTCCTCGAGCGCCTCGTCTACACCCGCCTATGCTCTCACCTCAACGACAACCTCCTCGATCCCCTACAGTCCGGCTTCCGTCCCCTACACTCCACCGAAACTGCCTTACTCACCTCACCAACGACCTGCTAACCGCCAAAGCTAATGGCCACTATTCAGTGCTCCTACTCCTCGACCTCTCTGCGGCCTTCAACACAGTCCACCACCCCCTCCTCCTCAAAAAACTACACTCCCTCGGACTCAGAGACTCCGCCCTCTCCTGGCTCTCATCCTTCCTGTCACAACACTCCTTCAGCGTTACCTATAATGCTACCACCTCCCCCTCACTCCCCCTCTCTGTTGGGGTCCCTCAAGGCTCCATCCTCGGGCCCCTTCTCTTCTCCATCTACACCTCCTCCCTTGGCCAACTCATACACTCTCACGGCTTCAATTACCACCTCTATGCCGACGACACACAAATCTATCTCTCAACCCCCCACCTCACCCCCTCGGTCTCCGCCCGAATCACACACCTACTGAGCGACATATCAGACTGGATGTCGCTCCACTTCCTTAAACTGAACCTCTCCAAAACCGAGTTTCTTCTCTTCCCCCCCCAGCCCGGACACCACCCCCCATTGACTTCTCCATCACATCCAGCAACGCCACCATCAAACCCGCCCCGCAGGCCAGAGTACTGGGTGTCATTCTGGACTCCAACCTATCCTTCCAGCCCCAAGTCCAATCTTTAACAAACTCATGCAGACTCCACCTCCGCAACATGCAGACTCTGCCTCCGCAACATGCAGACTCCGCCTCCGCAACATCGCCAAAATCTGCGCGTTCCTAACCCCAGAAACCACTAAACAGCTCATCCACTCCCTCATCATATCACGACTCGACTACTGCAACTCCCTCCTCACTGGCCTGCCTCGCCGCTGGCTATCCCCGCTTCAGTCCATCCTGAATACAGCTGCCAGACTCATTCACCTTACCAACCGCTCCATCTCCGCCACGCCCCTCTGCCAATCCCTCCACTGGCTCCACCCCCCTCTGCCAATCCCTCCACTGGCTTCCAATTGCGCAACGGATCAAATTCACAATCCTAACACTGACGTACAAAGCCGTCCACCATACTGCCCCAAACTACATCACTGACCTAATATCCAAGTACCACCCAACACGCACACTCCGCTCCTCACAAGACCTCCTTCTCTCTAGTTCCCTGGTCTCCTCCTCCCATGCCCGCCCGGACTTCTCCAGGGTGTCACCCATCCTCTGGAACTCCCTGCCCCAACCCATCAGATTATCACCTACTCTCCTCTCCTTTAGGCGCACCCTGAAAACCCATCTCTTCAGGGAAGCCTACCCCACCCCCTGCTAACTTGCTGATCTCCTCCACTCTTCCTACCACTCCATCCCCCACAGCTATCTCCTCCTGTACCACCATCCCCTCCCTCCTAGATTGTAAACTGGAAAGAGCAGGGCCCTCGATCCCCTCATGTTTTGCATTGTATTGTTATTGTTCTGTCACATGTTCTGTCCCCCTTTGTAATGTACAGTGCTGAGCGAACTATCGGCGCTTTATAAATACTGTATAATAATAATAATAATAATATATACACACACAATATACAGTTGTGTTCACAATAATATCTGTGTGCTGAAAAAGGTGAATAAAGCTGAAAATCCTTCTAATCCTTTTCTTTCCATCCACACAAATGCATTGGGAACACGACACATTCTATTCCAAATCAAATCATGAAGAAAAATACATCAATTTGTGTTGTTCCTCTAAAAAAATGGAAGAAAAGTGAATATTAGACGGTTCAAAAAAATGGCCGTGTTTGTATTCTTCTTTACAAACTCCAACATTCACTATATAAACTGAGAAATGTTTGAAGATTTTGCTTTCCTTTGAATGACTTCATGAATATTTGGTTGTAGTCGCACTGTTTCTGAGAACTGCTGTACATCTGTGTTGCATGGAGTCCCCCAACTTCTGGCCCCTGTGATCAGGTATTCCAGCCCAGGATGATTGGACCACATTCCACAGTTCTTCTCTATTTCTTGGTTTTGCCTCAGAAACGGCATTTTTGATGTCACCCCACAAGTTTTTTATTGGATTAAGATCCAGGGCTTGGGCTGGCCACTCCCTAACGTCCATCTTGTTGGTCTGGAACCAAGATGTTGCCCGTTTACTGGTGTGTTTGGGGTCGTTGTCTTGTTGGAACACCCATTTCAAGGGCATTTCCTCTTCAGCATAAGGCAGCATGACCTCTTCAAGTATTCTGATGGATTCAAACTGATCCCTGATCCCTGGTATGCGATAAATAGGCCCAACACCGTAGTATGAGAAACATCCCCATATCATGATGCTTGCACCACCATGCTTCACGGTCTTCACAGTGTACTGTGGCTTGAATTCAGTGTTTGGGGGTCGTCTGACAAACTGTCTCCGCCCACTAGACCCAAAAAGAACAATCTTACTTCCATCAGTCCACAAAATGTTCCCCCATTTCTCTTTAGGCCGGTCAATGTGCTCTTTGGCAGATTGTAACCTCTTCAGTACACGTCTTTTTCCCAACAGTGGGACTTTGCGGGGGCTTCTTGCAGATAGCTTGGCTTCACATAGGCGTCTTCTAATTGTAACAGTCCTCACAGGGAACGTCACACCTTCTTTCATCTTCCTGGAGCTGATTGTTGGCTGAGTCCTCACAGGGAACGTCACACCTTCTTTCATCTTCCTGGAGCTGATTGTTGGCTGAGTCCTCACAGGGAACGTCACACCTTCTTTCATCTTCCTGGAGCTGATTGTTGGCTGAGTCCGCGCCATGTTGGCTATTCTTCTATCCATTCCAATGGTAGTTTTTCTCTTTCTTCCTCGTCTTTCAGGTTTTGGTTGCCATTTTAAAGCATTTGCCATCATTTTAGCTGAGCAGCCGATCATTTTCTGCACTTCTTTATATGTTTTCCCCCCTCCAATCAACTTTTTAATCAAGGTACGCTGTTCTTCTGAACAATGTCTGGAACGACCCATTTTCCTCAGAATTTCAGAGAGAAATGCACTGTAACCAGCATGTACAACATTTGCTGCCTTCCTTCCTTAAATAAGGGCAATAATTGCCACCTGTTTATCAAAGAATGAATGACCTCACTAATAGAACTCCACACTGCTATTATTTTGAACACGCCCCTTTCAATGAGTGATTCAATGACACAGAATCAGCAGCATGCATGTCATGACTGTTAGGTCTGTTGGATTTCTATTACTCTACTACACCTGCTAGGAGATTATTTGCCATGTGCCAACTGTATATACATATATATACACATACATATACAGTGGGGATCAAAAGATTAGGCACCCCAGCTAAAAATTTGCATTAATGTGCATAAAGAAGCCAAGGAAAGATGGAAAAATCTCCAAAAGGCATCAAATTACAGATTAGACATTCTTATAATATGTCAACAAAAGTTAGATTTTATTTCCATCATTTACACTTTCAAAATAACAGAAAACAAAAAAATGGCGTCTGCAAAAGTTTGGGCTCCCTGCAGAATTTATAGCATGCACTGCCCCCTTTGCAAAGCTGAGACCTGCCAGTGTCATGGATTGTTCTCAATCATCGTCTGGGAAGACCAGGTGATGTCAATCTCAAAGGTTTTAAATGCCCAGACTCATCTGACCTTGCCCCAACAATCAGCACCATGGGTTCTTCTAAGCAGTTGTCTAGAAAACTGAAACTGAAAATAGTTGACGCTCAGAAAGCTGGAGAAGGCTATAAGAAGATAGCAAAGCGTTTTCAGATGTCAATATCCTCTGTTCGGAATGTAATTAAGAAATGGCAGTCATCAGGAACAGTGGAAGTTAAAGCAAGATCTGGAAGACCAAGAAAAATATCAGACAGAACAGCTCGCAGGATTGTGAGAAAAACAATTCAAAACCCACGTTTGACTTCACGATCCCTCCAGAAAGATCTGGCAGACACTGGAGTTGTGGTCACTATTCCACTATAAAGAGATACTTGTACAAATATGGTCTTCATGGAAGAGTCATCAGAAGAAAACCTCTTCTACGTCCTCACCACAAAAATCATCGTTTGAACTTTGCAAATGAACACATAGACAAGCCTGATGCATTTTGGAAACAAGTTCTGTGGACCGATGAGGTTAAAATTGAACTTTTTGGCTGGAATGAGCAAAGGTACGTTTGGAGAAGAAGGGGCACAGAATTTAATGAAAAGAACCTCTGTCCAACTGTGAAGCATGGGGTTGGATCAATCATGCTTTGGGGTTGTGTTGCAGCCAGTGGCACAGGGAACATCTCACGAGTAGAAGGAAAAATGGATTCAATAAAATTTCAGCAAATTTTGGATGGTAACTTGATGCCATCTGTGAAAAAGCTGAAGTTAAAGAGAGGATGGCTTCTACAAATGGATAATGATCCTAAACACACCTCGAAATCCACGGGGGATTACATCAAGAGGCGTAAACTGAAGGTTTTGCCATGGCCTTCACAATCTCCTGACCTCAACATCATTGAAAATCTATGGATAGACCTTAAAAGAGCCGTGCGTGACAGACAGCCCAGAAATCTCAAAGAACTGGAAGACTTTTGTAAGGAAGAATGGGCAAAGATACCTCAAACAAGAATTGAAAGACTCTCGGCTGGCTACAAAAAGCGTTTACAAGCTGTGATACTTGCCAAAGGGGGCAGTACAAGATATTAACTCTGCAGGGTGCCCAAACTTTTGCAGACGCCATTTTTTTGTTTTCTGTTATTTTGAAAGTGTAAATGATGGAAATAAAATCTAACTTTTGTTGACATATTATAAGAATGTCTAATCTGTAATTTGATGCCTTTTGGAGATTTTTCCATCTTTCCTTGGCTTCTTTATGCACATTAATAGAGATGAGCGAATCGAACTTGGCGAAGTGGAATTCGTTTCGAATATTAGGAAAAATTCGGTTCGCACCGAATATTAGCAAACTTCGGATGCGCGAATCGAATTTTTCCCGATCGGCCGATTTTCATCCCTTCTACAGCCGGCAAAAAGTGTCCCTGCAGAGAGCTCCGCTATTTCTGACAGTTCCTTCACATTTACAGCGGTTGAAACATTGTATCTATTAGTTTCCATTTAGGATACAGATGTTTTTATTCGGAAATAAATAGATACAATGTTTCAACCGCTGTAAATGTGAAGGAACTGTCAGAAATAGCGGAGCTCTCTGCAGATACACTTTTTGCTGTACTGGAATTCTTCTTCTTTTCATTCTTCTTCTTCTTTTCATTCTTCTTTTCATTCTTCTTCTTCTTTTCATTCTTCTTTTCATTCTTCTTCTTCTTTTCATTCTTCTTTTCATTCTTCTTCTTTTCATTCTTCTTCTTCTCATCATTCTTCTTCTTTTCATTCTTCTTCTTCTTCTTTTCATTCTTCTTCTTTTCATTCTTCTTCTTCTTTTCATTCTTCTTCTTCTTCTCCTCATCATTCTTCTTCTTCTTCTTCTCATCATTCTTCTTCTTCTTCTTCTTTTCATTCTTCTTCTCATTCTTCTTTTCATTCTTTTCATTCTTCTTCTTTTCATTCTTCTTCTTCTTTTCATTCTTCTTTTCATTCTTCTTCTTTTCATTCTTTTCATTCTTCTTTTCATTCTTCTTTTCACTCTTTTCATTCTTCTTCTTCTCATTCTTCTTTTCACTCTTTTCATTCTTCTTCTTCTCATTCTTCTTTTCATTCTTCTTCTTTTCATTCTTTTCATTCTTCTTCTTCTTTTCATTCTTTTCATTCTTCTTTTCACTCTTTTCATTCTTCTTCTTCTCATTCTTCTTTTCATTCTTTTCATTCTTCTTCTTTTCATTCTTCTTCTTCTTCTTTTCATTCTTCTTCTTCTTCTCATTCTTCTTCTTCTTTCATTCTTCTTCTTCTTCTTTTCATTCTTCTTCTTCTTTTCATTCTTCTTCTTCTTCTTCTCCTTCGTCGTGCCCCGTGACTGCCCAAATGAGTGAAGTGTGCGGTGATTCTAAGATCGATGGCACTCATCTGCATGTCATACTGACTGACAGTATGATTTCTCTTCCCCAGCAGACTCCAAGGGCATTTAAATTAAAGGTACAGTGTTCTGCACTAATATAAAGTCTCTCTGAAGCCTAGAAACCCTTTTAATAAGTTAAATTCGCAGCGAATAAATTCACATCGAATCGAATTTCTTCCGCAAATTCGGCGAATCAGCCGAATCGAATTTTTGAATAATTCGCTCATCTCTACACATTAATACACATTTTTAGCTGGGGTGCCCAAACTTTCCATCCCCACTGTATATACACACACATACATATATACACCCCCTGTAGTCTGTATGATTGCATGCCTGGTGGGGAGAGACGGATTCCGGAGAGCCGCGCTCTCGGTCGGTGCATCAGTCTGCCTGGAGTGGCGCTATTCACCGACTTTTTGCGTCCGAAGGCCGCGAGCGGAGAAGCAAACACTCACCGATACGGGTAAAACCTCTCCATCGTACTCCAAGTTCACCACTGCGACATTGGCCGCGCTCAGCTGACGCAAGGTGTCCGACATGGGTTTGGCGATTGGGTCTAGCAGTCTGCTCAGAGCTGAAGAAAAAAAAAAAAAATGGTGGTTCGGGCGTCATGTCACATGACCATTGTAGAAATGGCAGCTGGAGCAGTCTATGGGGGAACTGTATGAAACCATATCTAAAGAGGACCTGTCACAGGAGCTGTGAAGACAACTATTCCGGGTTTTTAACATGGGACCTCCGGCCTTCCCCTCAGTCTGGGCCGGTTGTAGAGTTGAGGCGCTCCTGGCACACCTTACCTGCGGCTGGGAGCGCGCTGAACACGTGATCGGCTGTGACGCTGCCATTCGGAACTTTGATCTGTGGAGACAAACGTGGCTCTGGTTATTCCGCTCTCACATGTGACACGGAAGATTCCTATTCTGCATTTTCAAGAAGCGATGTGTTTAAAGAGCCATTAAACAGCACGGTCATAGGTAGGGCCGGGACAAGGGGGTGGGCAGGAGGGGCGGCTGCCCTGGGCACTGTGGTATCATGTGAGGTGATGTGTACGTGTGGGGGAGGGGCTCACCGTGAGGAAATGAGGGGGTGGAGGGATTTGTGTTGGGAGGAGGAAATTGGGGGGACAGTAAGGAGAAGGAGTGTGCTAGACATGGTGAATGAGGGGGGATCTGTGCTAGAAGAGGTGATATAGTGTGTGGTGGTGGGGGGGGGATTTTGCACTAGGAGGGGAAATTTTTCCGGGGGGTTGTGCTAGCAGGGATGATTGGGATGAGGAGGAGGATGGAGGGAATTTGAAGTGGGGGGGGGGGGTGTACTCAGAGAGGAAATTTAAGGGGCAAAAGATTTGTGCTGTAAGAGTGATTTTTTTTTTTAGATTTGTGCAGGGGGGGGGGGGGGGGGATACAGGTAGAGAAATTATTTGAGCTGGGATGGGGAAGGCGGATTTGTCCTGGGAGGAGGAATTTCAGCAGGTGGCAGTTTTTCCTGGGAGGCGGGATTTTGGCAGGGGGCGGATTTGTGCTGGAAGGAGGGATTTAGGCAGGGGGAGGATTTGTCCCGGGAGGAGGGATTTCAGAAGGGGGCGGATTTGTCCTGGGAGGAGGGATTTTGGCAGGGGGAGGATTTGTTCTGGGAGGAGGGATTTCGGCAGGGGGAGGATAGCCCTGGGAGGAGGGATCTCGGCCAGGGGCAGATTTGTCCTGGGAGGAGGGATTTCGGCAGGGGGCGGATTTGTGCTGGGAGGAGGGATTTCGGAAGGGGGCGAATTGGTGAAGGGAGGAGGTAGTTCGACAGGGGGTGGATTTGTCCTGGGAGGAGGGATTTTGGAAGGGGGCGGATTTGTCCTGGGAGGAGGGATTTCGGCGGGGGGCGGATTTGTGCTGGGAGGGATTCCGGCGGGGGGCGGATTTGTGCTGGGAGGGATTCCGGCGGGGGGCGGATTTGTGCTGGGAGCAGGGATTTCGGCAGGGTGCGGATTGGTGAAGGGAGGAGGTATTTCGGCAGGGGGCGGATTTGTCCTGGGAGGAGGGATCTCGGCAGGGGGCGGATTTGTCCTGGGAGGAGGGATCTCGGCAGGGGTCGGATTGGTGAAGGGAGGAGGTATTTCGGCGGGGGGCGGATTTGTCCTGGGAGGAGGGATTTCGGTGGGGGGTGGATTTGTCCTGGGAGGAGGGGAAATTTATGATTGGACCCAGCTTGCTGATAATAACCACCCTCAGGTTATACTGCCACCTACAGGAGAAATGGACACTAGGCACATAGGAAACTAAAGGTCACCCCCTTGGGGCTATAACTCCTCCCACCCGCTCCAACGAGAAAAAAATAACCCGTTTCGGTGGAAGCTGAATTTTGAGTTTGTTCCGCCCACCCCTGGCAGGCACCTTCCAGCTGTTGTTGGGGGTCCTCTCCATGGCCTCCATGGGGGTGTCCTTGTGTATCTCTACCCCCCTCTGCTTGATGTAATCCTCCAGTGCATCAGACAGCGTCTGCATCCCCCCGCGCAGCGACCACTGGCTCCAACGCTCCTTCTTGGCCTTCTGGATGAGAGGTGAATCCAGTTCCGGGGTTTTCTCTGCTGCAAAAAGACACAGCTGGGGAATTAGTACAGCAACCCTGGAGAGGTGGAGAGCTAAAACACAGAAGAAGCCATGGATCCCTGGGGGAGGAACATTCCACAGGGGGTGTGGCCAAATTAAAGTTTGGTTTGGTTAGTGATGATTGGACAATAACATAAATCATCCATTGGTTGTGAGTGTGCCCTTCAAGTAATGCTTTTCTTACATTGGGGGTCAGTGGGGAGCCCCCATAACATCTCGTCTTACATTGGTGGTCAGTGGGGACCCCAATAACATCCCCTCTTACATTGGTGGTCAGTGGGGGGCCCCAGTAACATCCCCTCTTACATTGGTGGTCAGTGGGGACCCCAATAACATCCCCTCTTACATTGGTGGTCAGTGGGGGGCCCCAGTAACATTACCTCTTACATTGGTGGTCAGTGGGGACCCCAATAACATCCCCTCTTCCATTGGTGGTCAGTGGGGGGCCCCAGTAACATCTCCTCTTACATTGGTGGTCAGTGGGGTCCCAAGTAACATTCCCTCTTAATGGTGGTCAGTGGGGACCCCAGTAACATCCCCTCTTACATTGGTAGTCAGTGGGGTCCCCAGTAACACCCCCTCTTAATGGTGGTCAGTGGGGGGCCCCAGTAACATCCCCTCTTACATTGGTGGTCAGTGGGGACCCCAATAACATCCCCTCTTCCATTGGTGGTCAGTGGGGGGCCCCAGTAACATCTCCTCTTACATTGGTGGTCAGTGGGGTCCCAAGTAACATTCCCTCTTAATGGTGGTCAGTGGGGGTCCCCAGTAACATCCCCTCTTACATTGGTGGTCAGTGGGGGTCCCCAGTAACACCCCCTCTTACATTGGTGGTCAGTGGGGGCCCCAGTAACATCCCCTCTTACATTGGTGGTCAGTGGGGGTCCCCAGTAACATCCCCTCTTACATAGGTGGTCAGTGGGGGTCCCCAGTAACATCCCCTCTTACATAGGTGGTCGGTGGGGGTCCCCAGTAACATCCCCTCTTACATTGGTAGTCAGTGGGGGTCCCCAGTAACATCCCCGCTTACATAGGTGGTCAGTGGGGGTCCCCAATAACATCCCCTCTTACATTGGTAGTCAGTGGGGGCCCCAGTAACACCCCCTCTTACATTGGTGGTCAGTGGGGGCCCCAGTAACATCCCCTCTTACATTGGTGGTCAGTGGGGGTCCCCAGTAACATCCCCTCTTACATTGGTGCTCAGTGGGGGGCCCCAGTAACATCCCCTCTTACATTGGTGGTCAGTGGGGGGCCCCAGTAACAACCCCTCTTACATTGGTGGTCAGTGGGGGCCCCAGTAACATCCCCTCTTACATTGGTGGTCAGTGGGGGTCCCCAGTAACATCCCCTCTTACATTGGTGGTCAGTGGGGAGCCCCAATAACATCCCCTCTTACATTGGTGGTCAGTGGGGGGCCCCAGTAACATCCCCTCTTACATTGGTGGTCAGTGGGGAGCCCCAATAACATCCCCTCTTACATTGGTGGTCAGTGGGGGTCCCCAGTAAAACCCCCTCTTAATGGTGGTCAGTGGGGGGCCCCAGTAAAATCCCCTCTTACATTGGTGGTCAGTGGGGGGCCCAGTAACATCCCCTCTTACATTGGTGGTCAGTGGGGGCCCCAGTAACATCCCCTCTTACATTGGTGGTCAGTGGGGACCCCAGTAACATCCCCGCTTACATAGGTGGTCAGTGGGGGTCCCCAATAACATCCCCTCTTACATTGGTAGTCAGTGGGGGCCCCAGTAACACCCCCTCTTACATTGGTGGTCAGTGGGGGCCCCAGTAACATCCCCTCTTACATTGGTGGTCAGTGGGGGTCCCCAGTAACATCCCCTCTTACATTGGTGCTCAGTGGGGGGCCCCAGTAACATCCCCTCTTACATTGGTGGTCAGTGGGGGGCCCCAGTAACAACCCCTCTTACATTGGTGGTCAGTGGGGGCCCCAGTAACATCCCCTCTTACATTGGTGGTCAGTGGGGGTCCCCAGTAACATCCCCTCTTACATTGGTGGTCAGTGGGGAGCCCCAATAACATCCCCTCTTACATTGGTGGTCAGTGGGGGGCCCCAGTAACATCCCCTCTTACATTGGTGGTCAGTGGGGAGCCCCAATAACATCCCCTCTTACATTGGTGGTCAGTGGGGGTCCCCAGTAAAACCCCCTCTTAATGGTGGTCAGTGGGGGGCCCCAGTAAAATCCCCTCTTACATTGGTGGTCAGTGGGGGGCCCAGTAACATCCCCTCTTACATTGGTGGTCAGTGGGGGCCCCAGTAACATCCCCTCTTACATTGGTGGTCAGTGGGGACCCCAGTAACATCCCCTCTTACATTGGTGGTCAGTGGGGGCCCCAGTAACATCCCCTCTTACATTGGTGGTCAGTGGGGGCCCCAGTAACATCCCCTCTTACATTGGTGGTCAGTGGGGACCCCAGTAACATCCCCTCTTACATTGGTGGTCAGTGGGGGCCCCAGTAACATCCCCTCTTACATTGGTGGTCAGTGGGGACCCCAGTAACATCCCCTCTTACATTGGTGGTCAGTGGGGACCCCAGTAACATCCCCTCTTACATTGGTGGTCAGTGGGGACCCCAGTAACATCCCCTCTTACATTGGTGGTCAGTGGGGGGCCCCAATAACATCCCCTCTTACATTGGTGGTCAGTGGGGGTCCCCAGTAAAACCCCCTCTTAATGGTGGTCAGTAGGGGGCCCCAGTAAAATCCCCTCTTACATTGGTGGTCAGTGACCCCCAATCATAGTGCCTCTATTATACTACTGCCCCTTACAGTATTAGTAAGCACCCCCCGTGTCACCAGCATGTCTCATACGTGGAAGGGACACGAGAGGAGGATGGTGGACTAGTGTGGAGGAGGGGTAGCCACGTGCTGCCACTTCCCTGCTCTGCCCTGCATATGGAGGTGTAGGACGGGGATCCCTTCTGACGGGGCGGGGTTGTCACGGCCGGGAACCAATCTACCCATCACATGGCTGTGATTGACAGGTTGCAAATGACACTGTGAATGACACGCCCCCTCTGAGATATATACTGTGGTGATAGGGCCAAGCAGGGGGGAGGGACCTACCTCCGCCTGTCGCCATACCCAGGATGACCGATCTCTTCCGAGCTTCAGCATCATGCAGGAAGGGAAAGCAGGAGCGCAGGCTGAGCCTCCGACAGTCCCCGGCAAATACCCCCCGACACAGACTGTCCACCACGATGTCCGCCAACTGCAGGAGAGAGCAGAGAGAAGGTGCAACAGTCACAGGAGAGGAGAGCTATACAGGAAGGGGCGGAGTCCTCCAGGAGAGGAGTTATAGAGGAAGGGGCGGAGTCCTCCAGGAGAGGAGTTATAGAGGAAGGGGCGGAGTCCTCCAGGAGAGGAGTTATAGAGGAAGGGGCGGAGTCCTCCAGGAGAGGAGTTATAGAGGAAGGGGCGGAGTCCTCCAGGAGAGGAGTTATAGAGGAAGGGGCGGAGTCCTCCAGGAGAGGAGTTATAGAGGAAGGGGCGGAGTCCTCCAGCAGTGCAGAGTATTTCAGGAGAGGAGTTATAGAGGAAGGAGAGGAGTTCTCCAGCATTGCAGAGTATTTCAGGAGAGGAGTTATAGAGGAAGGAGAGGAGTCCTCCAGCAGTGCAGAGTATTTCAGGAGAGGAGAGTTATAGAGGAAGGGGCGGAGTCCTCCAGCAGTGCAGAGTATTTCAGGAGAGGAGTTATAGAGGAAGGAGAGGAGTCCTCCAGCAGTGCAGAGTATTTCAGGAGAGGAGAGTTATAGAGGAAGGGGCGGAGTCCTCCAGCAGTGCAGAGTATTTCAGGAGAGGAGTTATAGAGGAAGGAGAGGAGTCCTCCAGCAGCGCAGAGTATTTCAGGAGAGGAGAGTTATAGAGGAAGGAGCGGAGTCCTCCAGCAGTGCAGAGTATTTCAGGAGAGGAGAGTTATAGAGGAAGGAGCGGAGTCCTCCAGCAGCGCAGAGTATTTCAGGAGAGGAGAGTTATAGAGGAAGGAGCGGAGTCCTCCAGCAGTGCAGAGTATTTCAGGAGAGGAGAGTTATAGAGGAAGGAGAGGAGTCCTCCAGCAGTGCAGAGTATTTCAGGGGAGGAGTTATAGAGGAAGGGGCGGAGTCCTCCAGCAGTGCAGAGTATTTCAGGGGAGGAGTTATAGAGGAAGGGGCGGAGTCCTCCAGCAGCGCAGAGTATTTCAGGAGAGGAGAGTCTCCATTTCGTACCTCTTTCCCGAAGCGTCTTGTGAAGAAATCATGGACGCTCTCGTCCTCCCGGGACCCGCGGGGAGCGGTCAGGTCCTGCAGGCCACACAGGAACAATGGTCTGGAGAAGGGGGGGATGGTACGGAGGACCCCCCTGTAAGGACAGAGAAGAAAGCGCTCTGTTGGTTTCCAGGCCGGTCAAGTCGCCTCCTATTAGAGGGTCGCCCCTTAAAAATCTGACAATTCTAGAATTCGGTGGATTGTAGAGCCTCTGATCCCACCCCCATACATCTCGTATCTCTGCCCCCTCCCCCCGTCACCCCCATAACTGTTGTGTCTCTGCACAGACCCCCCGATACTCCCTGCAGTGGTCTGACCTGCTTTGCTCCATCATCAGTCCCCCCTGTCCTCGCTGTTGATGGACCTGCAGCTTTCAGAAAAAAAAAAAAAAAACATTTATCCTGCTACGTAGATCCTTGTTCAGGCACTTCCTGTCATAGGGTGACAACTCCCTGTCCATGTCTCCCAGTCCTGCTCCTGTGTTGTCACCCTGATACACGTCTACAAAATGTGACACGTTGTGTAGCAATGCCCTATCCCATGCACTTCATAAAATCGACCCAATCCCTCCGAATATCTGTTGGCGATCCGGTGCCCGCTGTGTCACCGATCGTTGTACGTGTGAGGTCCCGATCATGTGATCACCGATTGGCCAATCAGTGATCACATGAAGAGTAGTAAGCAAGATGTCACTACGGACATCATTGCTTACTACGTGTGAAATCTGTGAATGATCACAGAGATCACATGGTACAGGGCCCTTCACAACAGCCCTGTACCATGTGACCAGCTGTGACCAATCACAGCTCACACAGTATTTCTCAATGGCTGCATGAATGCAACCAGAGAGAAGGAGAAATTATTGATGTTACAGCCTTTATGGGTGTAAAAGCAATCAGTGTGAAAAAAGAAAAAAAAAATCTTCATCACCCCCCACAAGTAGTACAGTGTCACCATGGTGACACTACTGCTAGGGTGACAGTATAAAAAAAACCTAAAAAAAAAAAAAAAACAACAAAAAAAAAAAACCCATAAAAAAATAATAATATTTAAAAAAAAAAACCCACACAAAAACAAACCCCATAAATATTAACAAAAATAAATAATAATATTAAAAAAAAAAAAAAAACATAAATAATATTAAAAAAAAAAAACCCACACAAAAAAAACCCCCCATAAATAATAATATTAAAATAAAAAAAACAAACCCCACAAAAAAACCCCCCATAAATACTAAAAAAAACAAAACACCACACACAAAAAAACCCCCATAAATAATAATATAAAAAAAAACCCACAAAAAAACCCATAAATAATAATATAAAAAAAACCCCATAAATAATAATATTAAAAAAAAACTACACACACAAAAAAACCCCCATAAATAATAATATAAAAAAAACACCCACAAAAAACCCCATAAATAATATAAAAAAAAAACCCCATAAATAATAATATTAAAAAAAAACTACACACAAAAAAACCCCCCATAAATAACAAAAAAAACACAGAAAAAAACCCCGTAAATAATAATTAAAAAAAAACAAAAAAACACCATAAATAATAATACTAAAAAAAAAACAAAAAACACCACACACAAAAAAACCCCCATAAATAATAATATAAAAAAAACACCCACAAAAAACCCCATAAATAATAATATAAAAAAAAAAACCCATAAATAATAATATAAAAAAAAAAAACCCATAAATAATAATATTAAAAAAAAACTACACACACAAAAAAAAACCCCCATAAATAACAAAAAAAAAACAACAAAAAACACACAGAAAAAACCCCCCATAAATAATAATTAAAAAAAAACAAAACACATTTTTGAAAAATTATAATTTTTGGTTATAAACTAATGTGGGTTACTTATTTTTTTACTAAAAAAAATAGATGAATATATTTTTATTAAGATTTATGAAGAAAGATTATTTGCAAAATTTTATAAGAAAAACACTTTTTTTTTTTCAAAATGTTGGGACATTTTCATTTCTGTAGTAAAAAAAAAAAAAAAATCTTCCTCACCCCCCACAAGTAGTACAGCGTCACCATGGTGACAATGGACTGCTAGGGTGACAGTATGTAAAAAAACAAAAACCAATAATAATCTAAAAAAATAAAATAAAAAATTATAAATTTTTAAGTATAAACTAATTTATGTTATTTATTTTTTTTTACTAAAAAGATAACTGAATACATTTTTCCAAGATTTATGATGAAATATTATTTATTTGCAAAATTTCATAAGAAAACCTTTTTTTCAAAATTTTTGGACTTTTTTATTTATATAGCAAAAAAAAAAATCCCAGTAGCCTGACCCCCCCCCCCCACCCCCCGGCTGACTCTGAAGCCCACCTATGAAAAGCAAAGCCTGCTCGCTGTTCTCACCCCAGACTGGAGGGCATTCTGTGCAGAGCCTTGTGGACGTAGAGGAAACGGTTCCTGGCAGCGGGGTGACTACTTGGGATGGGGATCAGATCGCTCTCCAGGCCGAGTTCAGACACCTAGGAGGGGAAAGTGTGCAAGTCGGTCAAACGATCACACGATTTATTTTTTTAACCCCTTAATGAGCACCCAACGTGTGTGTGTGGCGGCAAAAGACAAGATTGTAACAACCACACGCTGTACATTGGGGGGGGGCAATGTATCTGTGGGGAGAGAGCCCCCCCAGTACAGAGACAAAACTGTTATAGGGTGACAACGCTCTGTGCCCATCCCCCAATTGTGCTCCTGTTGTCACCCTGTTACATGGGCTTCTAATGGACAAATCAAGAGGGTGTTTCTTCACACAGACACTGTCCACTGTTGTCACCATCATGAGCCCGCCCTGAGAAATGCCAGGCAGCCATCGCTGGAGGATATACAGACAGCAAGCGGATCTTCCTGCAAGCGGCCGTCCTCCGCCCCGGGAAGCCAGAGAGCCGGCCGTCCTCCGCCCCGGGAAGTCAGAGAGCCGTCCTCCGC
Organism: Staurois parvus; assembly: GCF_062004578.1. NCBI lineage: Eukaryota > Metazoa > Chordata > Amphibia > Anura > Ranidae > Staurois > Staurois parvus. Next base: position 248,818 of record NW_028319147.1, on the reverse strand, counting down.
CCCGGGAAGCCAGAGAGCCGTCCTCCGCCCCGGGAAGTCAGCCGGCCGCCCTCCGCCCCGGAAAGTCAGCCGGCCGCCCTCCGCCCCGGAAAGTCAGCCGGCCGCCCTCCGCCCCGGAAAGTCAGCCGGCCGCCCTCCGCCCCGGAAAGTCAGCCGGCCGCCCTCCGCCCCGGAAAGTCAGCCGGCCGCCCTCCGCCCCGGAAAGTCAGCCGGCCGCCCTCCGCCCCGGAAAGTCAGCCGGCCGCCCTCCGCCCCGGAAAGTCAGCCGGCCGCCCTCCGCCCCGGGAAGTCAGCCGGCCGCCCTCCGCCCCGGGAAGTCAGCCGGCCGCCCTCCGCCCCGGGAAGTCAGCCGGCCGCCCTCCGCCCCGGGAAGTCAGCCGGCCGCCCTCCGCCCCGGGAAGTCAGCCGGCCGTCCTCCGCCCCGGGAAGTCAGCCGGCCGTCCTCCGCCCCGGGAAGTCAGCCGGCCGTCCTCCGCCCCGGGAAGTCAGCCGGCCGTCCTCCGCCCCGGGAAGTCAGCCGGCCGTCCTCCGCCCCGGGAAGTCAGAGCGCCGTCCTCCGCCCCGGGAAGTCAGAGCGCCGTCCTCCGCCCCGGGAAGTCAGCCGGCCGTCCTCCGCCCCGGGAAGTCAGCCGGCCGTCCTCCGCCCCGGGATGTCAGCAAGTTGTCATCCGCCGCAGGATTGTATCAAACTCTCCCAGTAACTCCCAACCGGCGTCTCAGAGACTCACCATACACAGGGAGTTCTTGCCCACCACTCCCGCCGGGCGCATGCCGCGGGGGCCATGCTCAAACACAGCGCCATCGTCTGTCCGCGTGGAGCGCATCCATCCGCCGAGCCTGGAGCTGCTCTCCAGCAAAATCACCTGTGTGAAAAGCAACAGAACATACGTGACGACACACTGCATAGAGAAGAACAGAGGCCCAGTGATGACATCACCGGGAATAAAAGTAAGGGATTAGACCAAAGCGTACGATCGAATCCCATCAGACACAGAAATGATCGATGAGTGGGCGGGGCCGGGATCCTCACCTTGGGCACCTTGGCATCCTTCACCAGATGGTAGCAGGCGGTCAGCCCACTAATGCCGCCCCCAGCGACTACCACCGACCTCGGCATCTGACAACCGGCTGAGAGAAGACAACAAGATCAATACTCTACAGTATACATCATCTGTCGGGAGGGAGCGATGGTCTGCAGAACTCAATGGTGGAATAATCTGCAGAATACATCACTAGGGATCTGTAAGGAGGGGGAGGGGAGGGAGCGATGTTCTGCAGATCTCTAGAGAGGTCAGTGGTGGAATAATCTGCAGAATACATCAATATGGATCTGTCAGGAGGGGGAGGGGAGGGAGCGATGTTCTGCAGATCTCTAGAGAGGTCAGTGGTGGAATAATCTGCAGAATATATCAATGATGATCTGGCAGGTGGGGGAGGGGAGGGAGCGATGGTCTGCAGATCTCAATGGTGGAATAATCTGCAGAATACATCACTAGGGATCTGTCAGGAGGGGGAGGGGAGGGGAGGGAGCGATGGTCTGCAGAACTCAATGGTGGAATAATCTGCAGAATATATCAATAATGATCTGTCAGGTGGGGGAGGGGAGGGAGCGATGTTCTGCAGATCTCAATGGTGGAATAATCTGCAGAATACATCACTAGGGATCTGTCAGGAGGGGGAGGGGAGGGAGCGATGTTCTGCAGATCTCTAGAGGGGTCAGTAATATAGACATCCTGTTATCAGTCATAGAACCAATCCTCGGCCACACAGTACAGATGATACATTGTAACACACTAGAAGAGATCGCACACAATGTAACGACGGGAGGAGATCAGACACAATGTAACGACAGGAGGAGATCAGATACAATGTAACGACAGGAGGAGATCAGATACAATGTAACGACAGGAGGAGATCAGATACAATGTAACGACAGGAGGAGATCAGATACAATGTAACGACAGGAGGAGATCAGATACAATGTAACGACGGGAGGAGATCACACAATGTAACGACGGGAGGAGATCAGATACAATGTAACGACGGGAGGAGATCAGATACAATGTAACGACAGGAGGAGATTGCACACAATGTAACGACAGGAGGAGTTCAGATACAATGTAACGACAGGAGGAGATCAGATACAATGTAACGAAAGGAGGAGATCAGATACAATGTAACGACAGGAGGAGATCAGATACAATGTAACGAAAGGAGGAGATCAGATACAATGTAACGACAGGAGGAGATCAGATACAATGTAACGACGGGAGGAGATCAGATACAATGTAACGACGGGAGGAGATCACACAATGTAACGACAGGAGGAGATCAGATACAATGTAACGACAGGAGGAGATCAGATACAATGTAACGAAAGGAGGAGATCAGATACAATGTAACGAAAGGAGGAGATCAGATACAATGTAACGAAAGGAGGAGATCAGATACAATGTAACGAAAGGAGGAGATCAGATACAATGTAACGAAAGGAGGAGATCAGATACAATGTAACGACGGGAGGAGATCAGATACAATGTAATCTTACCAGCTGACCCTCTCTGATCCTCTCCAGCACTCACTGGGACCTCCACCCACATGGTAAGGAGGATGGAGTACTGGAGGGGGGCGTGCCTGTCAGCTGTCAGCCAATCAGAGGTCTGGGTTGAGGTGACAGGGAGGCGATCAGGAAGTGCCTGGTTGGGGCAGATATCTCCATCACACAGACTGTGTCCTGGATAAGCCCCCCTCCCCCCCCCAGGTTGTGTTCAGCGTGCTGATTGCACTATCTGGGCCCCGCAGGGTACATATAATATATACTTCACTACAGAGACATACATCCACTGACCCCTCCCCCATCCCTGAAACTGCTAGTTGCCTGGCTGCCTCTATGAGCGTGACCCCATCATGGCCTTCTACAGATACCCGTCGCCTGGCTGTGCTCGGTCGGAAGGTCTGGCCACTTCCTCTGAGCCCAAGATGAGCTCATCTCTCCATCACTCTGCTCTCTCCTCCTATCAGCATGATTCAACCTCCTTCCTCTGAGCCCAGGTCACCCTGAACCCGCCCCCCAGCCTGTGATTGGACAGTGAAAGGAGACGCAGCACAGGGATGCGCTCATCTCTCGGTCACTCTGCTGTCTCCTCCTATCAGCATGATTCAACCTCCTTCCTCTGAGCCCAGGTCACCCTGAACAGCAGTACTCTTCTTCTGCCACTAGATGTCCTCAGTCTGACGAATGGCATCATTCACGCCACTTCCTCTGAGCCCAGGTCACCCTGAACCCGCCCCCAGCAGGTGATTGGACAGTGAAAGGAGAAGCAGCACTGTAATGAGCTCATCGCTCGGTCACTCTGCTCTCTCCTCCTATCAGCACGTTTCTTATCAAACTGATTGGCTCCTTGTGCTGCTTCTCCCCCGCGCTGAGCTCTGCTGCATGTGACCTGTCTGTGAAATTCATTATGCTGTCTGGGGGGGGGGGGCGCCGTGCAAAATGAGGTGGCGGTCATGTGACCAGCTGCGTCCCATGGGAAGTTGTTCTCTGTTGGAGCTTACACAGGCCTGGCTCCCCCATGTGACAGTGCTGGACCTATCATCCACCAGCAGAGTGATCACATGGTCCCCATACCCGGAAGTACCCCCAGTACGGGGTGTTTATCATCCCCTGATACTCACACAGCCCCGCCTCTTCTTATTATAGGAGGATATCTCCCCTCCCCCGCTCTCTGGACCCTGTACAGGTCACATGACAGGGGAGGAGTCTCTGCTGACGGTTCTGGGTGTGGAACTCCTCCTCCCCCACAATGCACTGCCCGGTCTCCATGGAGATGCTCTATACCGGAAGCGGTAGATGACAGCCAGTCAGGTGACCGTTCGATGGCGGAAGTGCCGGGCTGGGCGTGGCCGTGTCTGGGAGCGGCCGTGTGGTTGGTGGAGTGGGGTGGAGGGGGAGGAGCCGGGTGATGGCGCTGTGTGTCCGGGACCCGTGCGGGCTGCTCTGCCTCCTCCTCACCTACCTGAGTGTCAGCTACTCCGAGTACGTCATCGTCCGACACATCCTGCTGGAGGACTACGCCGGGAGGTACGGGGGGACCGGGGGGGAGCTCTGAGGGAGCAGGGGCCACAGGAGGGAGAACTGGAGGGAGCAGGGGCCACAGGGGTATGACTGAGGGTGCCAGGAGCCACAGGAAGGAGGACTGGGGGGACCAGGGGCCACTGGAAGGAGGACTGGGGGGACCAGGGGCCACTGGAAGGAGGACTGGGGGAACCAGGGGCCACAGGAAGGAGGACTGGGGAGGACACCCGGGGCCACAGGAAGGATGACTGGGGAGGACACCCGGGGCCACAGGAAGGAGGACTGGGGGGGACACCCGGGGCCACAGGAAGGAGGACTGGGGGGGACACCCGGGGCCGCAGGAAGGAGGTCTGGGGGGGACACCCGGGGCCACAGGAAGGAGGACTGGGGAGGACACCCGGGGCCACAGGAAGGAGGACTGGGGAGGACACCCGGGGCCACAGAAAGGAGGACTGGGGGGGACACCCGGGGCCGCAGGAAGGAGGTCTGGGGGGGACACCCGGGGCCACTGGAAGGAGGACTGGGGGGACCAGGGGCCGCAGGAAGGAGGTCTGGGGGGGACACCCGGGGCCGCAGGAAGGAGGTCTGGGGGGGACACCCGGGGCCGCAGGAAGGAGGTCTGGGGGGGACACCCGGGGCCGCAGGAAGGAGGTCTGGGGGGGACACCCGGGGCCGCAGGAAGGAGGTCGGGGGGGGACACCCGGGGCCACTGGAAGGAGGACTGGGGGGACCAGGGGCCGCAGGAAGGAGGTCTGGGGGGGACACCCGGGGCCGCAGGAAGGAGGTCTGGGGGGGACACCCGGGGCTGCAGGAAGGAGGTCTGGGGGGGACACCCGAGGCCGCAGGAAGGAGGACTGGGGGGGACACCCGGGGCCGCAGGAAGGAGGACTGGGGGGGACACCCGGGGCCGCAGGAAGGAGGACTGGGGGGGACAAGGGGCCGCGGAGAGAGTACTGGGGAAATTAGGGGCCACAAGGAAGATCGCTTGGGTGCTTGGAGGGCCACGGTGGGGGGGGGGGGAGGGCTGGGTGATCCGGGGCTACAGGTGAGAAGACTGAGGGATAAGAGGCCACAAAGGGGAAGACTTGGATACTAGGGGCCGCAGGAAACAGTGCTGAGGGGCCAGATGGACAGAGATAGGGGGATGAAGCGGGATTAGGGGCCACAGTGGGAAGCACAGGGGGTGTAGGGGCCACAGGAGAAAGGATAGAGAATTCAGTTCCCCATGGGATCAGGGGCCACAGTGGGAAGGACCCAGAGATTGGGGGCCACATGGTGAAAACATTGGTTTCTAGGGTCATAGGGAGATCAGGGGCCCCAGGGCTGGTGGGGCCCCATGCAGTGTATGAAGTATGACCGCCCTCTGCTCCTCCTCCGCAGTGTCTGGTGTCCGGTCCATGCCATCCTCTACAATCTCATCGTCTTCATGCTCCTGGCGTGTCACACGCGGGCCGTCTTCTCCGATCCAGGTGAGCCATGTCCTTGCTCCGCCTCCAGCGCACATCTCCACCCTGCGTGATCTAACCCCTCCCCCCTCTTGCGTTATCCCAGGTGTCGTACCGCTGCCGGAAATGGCCATCGACTTCTCAGATCTGCGCAGCAATCCACGCAAAAATGACCGGGTGAGCGCCAGGAAACGCGACAAAAACTCCGTCCTCGCCACAACCCCTGCCGAGGTTTTATTGCTGGTCCCGCGGAGGGTTTCCTCCACTTCCTGTGTGGTCACCTGATACAGGAAGTTTGTAGAATCTCTCCATGTGGGGGCACCAATATGTCTGTAAGCAGAGTGGGGGAAGAGCTGTCTGTGTCTCCATGGGAAAGAGTTCTCCTCACTTCCTGTTTGGTTATCATGACAGGAAATAATTGCCCTACAGGGGCTGTAACCCCTCCCCTGTTTTAAAATCAATCAATCAGATTTTTGCTGGAGTTGGCTTTAAAGTTCTCAGCCCCTCCCACCTGTCTCCTGGTTCTCAGCCCCTCCCACCTGTCTCCTGGTTCTCAGCCCCTCCCACCTGTCTCTTGGTTCTCAGCCCCTCCCACCTGTCTCCTGGTTCTCAGCCCCTCCCACCTGTCTCCTGGTTCTCAGCCCCTCCCACCTGTCTCCTGGTTCTCAGCCGACCCACCTGTCTCCTGGTTTTCATCAGCACCCTCCATCTTTTGGTTCTCAGCTCCACCCCCCCATCTTTGGGTTCTCAGCTCCATCCCCCGTCTTTGGGTTGTCAGTCCAGTCTACCTGTCTCCCTGATTCTCAGCTCCGCCCACCTGTCTCCCTGATTCTCAGCTCCGCCCACCTGTCTCCCTGTTTCTCAACTCCACCTCCTGTTTTTCGGTTCTCATCTCTGCCTACCTGTCTCCAGTTCTTAGTTCTGAGCACCTGTCTCCCTGGTTCTCAGCTCCTCCCTCCTGTCTCCCTGGTTCTCAGCTCCTCCCTCCTGTCTCCCTGGTTCTCAGCTCCTCCCTCCTGTCTCCCTGGTTCTCAGCTCCTCCCTCCTGTCTCCCTGATTCTCAGCTCCTCCCTCCTGTCTCCCTGGTTCTCAGCTCCTCCCTCCTGTCGCCCTGATTCTCAGCTCCTCCCTCCTGTCGCCCTGATTCTCAGCTCCTCCCTCCTGTCGCCCTGATTCTCAGTTCCTCCCTCCAGTCGCCCTGGTTCTCAGCTCCTGTCTCCCTGGTTCTCAGCTCCTCCCTCCAGTCGTCCTGTCTCCCTGGTTCTCAGCTCCTCCGTCCTGTCTCCCTGGTTCTCAGCTCCTCCCTCCTGTCTCCCTGGTTCTCAGCTCCTTTCTCCTGTCTCCCTGGTTCTCAGCTCCTCCCTCCTGTCGCCCTGATTCTCAGCTCCTCCCTCCTGTCGCCCTGATTCTCAGCTCCTCCCTCCTGTCACCCTGATTCTCAGTTCCTCCCTCCAGTCGCCCTGGTTCTCAGCTCCTGTCTCCCTGGTTCTCAGCTCCTCCCTCCAGTCGTCCTGTCTCCCTGGTTCTCAGCTCCTCCCTCCTGTCTCCCTGGTTCTCAGCTCCTCCCTCCTGTCTCCCTGGTTCTCAGCTCCTCCCTCCTGTCTCCCTGGTTCTCAGCTCCTCCCTCCTGTCTCCCTGGTTCTCAGCTCCTCCCTCCTGTCTCCCTGGTTCTCAGCTCCTCCCTCCTGTCTCCCTGATTCTCCACCTCCCATCTTTGGGTTCTCAGCTCCGCCCATCCAGTGATTCTCAGCTCCACCCATCAGTCTCCAGTTCTTAGTTCCGCCCACCTGTCTCCTAGTTCTCAGCCCTGCCCACCCGTCTCCTGGTTTTCAGCTCCACCTCCTGCGTTTAGGTTTTCAGCTCCGCCCACCCATCTCCTGGTTCTCAGCCCCTCCCTTCCTTTTCCTACATAACTGATACTGTTGCAGCAGGACCAGTGAGACTTGATCCTTAAAGGGGGGCGGAGCTGAGAACTCCCATTTCCGGTGACCCTGTAATAAATGAAGCCGTATTATTGAACCCGCAGGGCAATGAAGACTGGACGGTGTGCAATCGCTGCGAGACGTACCGGCCCCCGCGGGCCCACCACTGCCGGATCTGCCACCGCTGCATCCGCCGCATGGACCACCACTGTCCCTGGTACGATGACGTCACATACCACATGCCCCGCCTCTCCGATCACCGCCCTGTGTAATCCTGTCCGTTCATTCCCCGCAGGATCAACAATTGCGTCGGCGAGCTCAACCAGAAATACTTCATCCAGTTCCTCTTCTATACCGGTGAGTACGTGTCGGTATGGCGGTTGTAGAGCGCCGTTCAGTGGGCTGCCAATCGCTGCAACAAAACAGGTTCTCTTCTACTCTGTATTTATAGATATGTGTTGTCATGTGACCTTCTCCGCCAATCGGTAGACCTGAACACTGTCAAGTGGGGGAGGGGAGCTGGTAACCCTGTGTAAGCTCCGACACTGACCTAGCATAGAGGAATCCTAACCTTTGCTCCTGTATTCTCTCCAAACAGCCATTGGATATGGGGTATCATGTGACCTTCTCCGCCGATCGGTAGACCTGAACACTGTCACGTGGGGGAGGGGAGCTGGTAACCCTGTGTAAGCTCCGACACTGACCTAGCATAGAGGAATCCTAACCTTAGCTCCTGTATTCTCTTCACGCAGCCATCGGTTATCTGTTGTCCAGGGGCGGACTGACCATTTGAAAACTCGGGCACTGCCCGAGGGCCCGGGGTCAGTAGGGGGCCCCATGAGATGCCCCTGGTACCTTTTTCATAGGCTTTTTTGGGTTTGGACAAGGACACGGGCCCCATGATCCCCCTATTGCCTGGGGGCCCCATGAGTTGTCAGTCCGCCCCTGGTGTTGTCATGTGACCTTCTCTGCCAATTGGTACACCTGAACACTGTCACATGGGGGAGGGGAGGTGGTAACCCTGTGTAAGCTCCGACACTGACCTAGCATTGAGGAATCCTAACCTTTGCTCCTCTGTATTCTCTCCACGCAGCCATTGGATACGGGGTATCATGTGACCTTTTCTCAGGATGCAGCTGATCAGCAGACCCGAGTATTGTAGTATGGGGGAGAATATGGGGGAGGGGAGGCGGTAACCCTGTGTAAGCTCCGACACTAATCTAACATAGAGGAATCCTAACCTTTGCTCCTCTATATTCTCTCCATGCAGCCATTGGATGTGTGTTGTCATGTGACCTTCTCCGCCAATCGGTAGACCTGAACACTGTCACATGGGGGAGGGGAGGTGGTAACCCTGTGTAAGCTCTGACAATGACCTAGCATAGGGGAATCCTATCCTTTGCTCCTCTGTATTCTCCCCATGCAGCCATTGGATACGGGGTATCATGTGACCTTTTCTCAGGATGCAGCTGATCAGCAGACTTGTTGCATGGGGGAGGGGAGTCCTGTGTAAGCTCTGACACTGACCAGCCCTCCAACACTGAGCATGCCGTCAGCACAGAGACCTCCGCCATCCATGGATGCACATGTGCCGGCACGCATGCGCATTACGTGGGCAGCTGGAGGTTGCAGGGTGAAGCAGGGGCGGACTGACCATTGGGGAACTCAGGCACTGCCCGAGGGCCCGGGATCAGTAGGGGGCCCCATGAGTGGCCCCTGGTACCTTTCATAGGCTTTTTTGGGTGTGATTTGAGTGTGGGCGAGGACACGGAGCCCCATGATCCCCTATTGCCCGGGGGCCCCATGAGTTATCAGTCCGCCCCTGGGGTGAAGCATTACCCAAAACATTTCTGCGCGGTCCCATATAGTTCATAGCAAACGGGTTCAACCTCCTCCACACTCCACCCACAACTGAAGTAAACGGACGTAGATCCACCTTAGAGTCTGTGTAAACCCTTCCATATACCCAGCGAGGTGCTGAATTTATACAGCCTTTCTGAGGGTTCAGAAAAAAGGGGGCGGAGAGCTGAAGTCAGACACTGCAGAGCTGATTGCAGGGAAGCCCCTCCCCCTTTTCCTTTCACACAGGAGCAGAGCTGAGGCTGCCAATGTGCCGGAGGTCCCTCCCCTGTCACCATTTTTCTCCTGGTGTCAGAAGTGATTGATGGCAGAGGAAGGAGGCAGCAGACAGAAATGACACTCAGTGCTCCGGACTGAGACACGTACACACTATAGAGGGATGTGCTTTGTTCATATTTCATGCCTGAGGTTTAACACCCCCCCCCCCCCTCCGGGTCACACCCATCCGGCTTTGAAATTGCACAACTTCTGGCGAAGACGGATGGCGTTCAATGGAGAAGCTGCTGAAATGCGCGGTAGTGCGTTTTTGCTGCGTTTTGCATTTTTATTCTGCCCAGCAACAAAAAAAAGTTCCATATTAACAAAAAACAAAAAAAAGAGCTGAACAAAAATGCAAAAGGTGGTAAAAACGCATCAAAAACGTGTCACAAACGCATGCAGAAACGCAAAACGAACTGCGAAAAGCACTGCGGGTGCGTTTTTCGGGAAGGGTCAGGGACGTCTTTTCCCGCAGCAGTTTGCATTCTCAGTCCAATACACTTCAATAGAACTGCGTATAAAACGCAAGTGCTGCCTTTTGCGTGCGTTTTTGGCGTGTTTTTGACGCATTTTAAATCTGCACAGCAACGAGTTGGCCAAAAATTTTTAAAAAATATGCAAAATGCGCCAAAACGCACCGCAGAAACGGATCAAACTTCAACTGCTCAGGTGGGAAGCTAACAGCAGCGTTTTTGCTACAACAGAGTTGAATGGGGAAGCTGCTGAAATGCGCTTTAGCGCGTTTTTTTGCTGCGTTTTGCATTTTTATTCTGCCCAGCAACAAAAAAAAAAGTTCCACTTTAACAGCAAACAAAAAAAAGCTGAAAAAAACGCAAAATGTGGTAAAAACGCATCAAAAACGCATGCAGAGTTCAATGGAGAAGCTGCTGAAATGCGCGGTAGCGCGTTTTTTGCTGCGTTTTGCATTTTTATTCTGCCCAGCAACAAAAAAAATTCAATTTTAACAGCAAACAAAAAAAGAGCTGAACAAAAACGCAAAACGTGGTAAAAACGCATGCAGAGATCAGTGGAGAAGCTGCTGAAATGCGCGGTTGTGCGTTTTTTATGCGTTTTTGCAGGAACGCAGCGCGTGCCATTTATGATTTCCTATGGATCAAGCTCTATGCCGTTTTTTGCGGGTGCGTTTTTCGGGAAGGATCAGGGACGTCTTTTCCCGCAGCAGTTTGCATTCTCAGTCAATAGAACTGCGTATAAAACGCAAGTGCTGCGTTTTGCGTGCGTTTTTGACGCATTTTAAATCTGCCCAGCAATGAGTTGGTCAAAAATATACGCAAAACGTGTCAAAACGCACCGCAGAAACGGATCAAATGTAAACTGCACAGGTGGGAGCAGCATTTTTGCTACAATGGAGTTCAATGGAGAAGCTGCTGAAATGCGCGGTAGTGCGTTTTTTGCTGCGTTTTGCATTTTTGTTCTGCCCAGCAACAAAAAAAATTCCATTTTAACAGCAAACAAAAAAAGAGCTGAACAAAAACGCAAAACATGGTAAAAACGCATCAAAAACGCATGCAGAGTTCAATGGAGAAGCTGCTGAAATGCGCGGTAGCGCGTTTTTTGCTGCGTTTTGCATTTTTATTCTGCCCAGCAACAAAAAAAAAAAGTTCCACTTTAACAACAAAGAAAAAGGAGCTGAACACAAACGCAAAACGTGGTAAAAACGCATGCAGAGTTCAATGGAGAAGCTGCTGAAATGCGCGGTAGTGCGTTTTTTGCTGCGTTTTTGCATTTTTATTCTGC